>NW_027328823.1:0-143129 GCF_048564905.1 Vicugna pacos | reverse complement strand
AGGTGACATTTTAGGTTATTGGGTCTCAGATTGCTGGCACACTCATCCCTGTTCTCAGACATCTTTTAAACTTGGGTGAAGTGATAAGTAGGGGAAGATGATTTACTGAAAGGTAAGAATACTTAAATTCGCATTAAAGCTACATTCTGTCAATCTTTCTAAAATGATTTTCCTCTGATTCTAAATCCACGACCTAGTGAATGTTGTACTCCTGTGTAAAATCATTGATCTTCACATCACATTTGTTGAGTGGTCAACGAGATTTGTTAATTAGATTATTCCTGAAAGGAAAAGTTCAGGCTTTTCAGAATTCCTTGTCTGATGTCACCCAGGCAGTCACAGTAGAAGACAGAGCTGATATAAAAATCCCTCAGCTGCCTGAACTGCAAAGCTTCTGGGATTACTGATCCCTGAAATGCAGGTGACTCTTGATGATAATCTGGGGGATGGTTTAAATGATCAGATTCTTCCAGTCCTATAAATGGGTTCCGTGGCCCCAGCCCCGGGAGAACTGGACATAAGGGCCATATCGTGTGTGGTGGGATGGGAAGGCAAGGTGTAAGAGCTGGAATCACTGAGATTCCACACTCGCTAAACACAGACTCCAGAGCCTAATTGTTGTCAGGTTCTGTTCTGGATTTGAGAGTGTGTTCATACATGATTCTTGCCCTTCTGGAGTCACTGCCTGGGTGGAAGTAACCTTTACATAGATCTGTGTAGGATGACATTTAAGTAGATGGGCTGTTATGGTTCTCAATGTGCCGAGGCTTGCTCTTCCAGGCACTCGTGGGACTAACGCGAGTCATGTTATTCACTCATTCACTGATTTATTACCCTTGAATTGATCACTCGTCCCACAGTAAGTGAAACAAGGTAACAGGAAGCTGAGTTTTGTCCCCTCTCCTATCACTGATTGTTTTTCAGTCGGGCGCCCTGCGTATGCATTGTGAAACGGTGGTATTTCGTGCCCAATGGGGCAGCACTGTCAGTTCTGAGAATCAGGGGAGACACATGGGTAGGACAGCACCCTGACACACATGGCACCCCCCATCCCGTGAGACAGAATTGTCGATGCTCAGGTGACCCGATGTAGACTGCGGTGCTAAACCTGAGCATGTTTAGTTATCCTGGTGGCTATGAAAATACAGACTACCAGTCGCTACCTCTGGAGACTCTGAGGGTGTGCACCCCAGGATTCTGCATTTTAAGAAGCACTAACGAATCCTGATGAAGAGATCTGAGTGTCCCACGGAGAAACACTGGTGTGCGAGGCACCAATATTGAGGATTCTCAGGGAACGATGTCTTTTTAGGATGGTCCATGGGCCCTCACTTTAGACTTTTGCCTTGAGTTTAATTGTATGTGTTCAGAAGTGATGTCTTTCAATTCCAGTGCATGTCAGCATGCTCTGTGCAGGGATTTACTCTCAGTAGATGGCAAAAACTATGATTCTTCAGGTCACCGAGCTACACTGTGAACGATATTTTATTTTGGTTTTCTTTGTAGCAATGCAGAGTCTCCCGAGAAGAGATTTAGACTCAACAGCTTTGTGTCAGACTTTGGAAGACCGCTGCTGCCCAAGGTGTTCTCTGGCAGTGCAATGACGAATCTAGGTCCCTCTTTCACTGCTACATCAATGAAGTGGACCACTTGGACAAGGCCAAAGCTGGTATCCCTACCATAGCCCTTTACAGTGTTATTCGGCTCCAGGAAGCCATCAGATGCAGCAGGTGTCCAGAGGAGGAGCCGAACAGACTCATGAAATGTGACATCCCCAACTTTATCAACACGGACCAGAACTCTGCCTTTGTGGAAGATGATTTCCTGATTTTGTAACTACCGATTGTTCTAGAAAATAAGCCAGTTGCCCAGAACTCACACAAAGACTTGAATTGAGAAACGTGCTTTCTCAGGTATCTTTCTGAAGATGTGAAGTCTGTCTTTGTATGGAAGGAAGTCCCCTTTCACAAAACTGAATGTGTTTGTGTCTGAGAGAGGGAAATGGAGACAGAAAGACGAAGAAGCAGAAGAGAGCCCCCTCAGAAGAGATCTAGTTAAGGTGAGTTTTTGTGCCTTTAAAAAACATTTGGGGTTTTAGGGGGAACAAAGTATTTACACTGTCTTATTCTCCTCATTGGAAACCTTGGCCCCGTCGTCAGAGTCAGCGGCCTTGAACGGGGGTTGCACGCTGCGTTTCATCTGGCACTGCGACTTCCACGCTCTGCCTTTAGCACGTTGCTTTGCCTGTCAGGGTTGCCACCCTTTTAACTGTAAGGTGAGGAGTCTGGAGTAGATGATCCACCCCAGCTCTGCTGTTTTGCAAATTTCTGATTTCGTATTCGGATGAGTCTGGGATACACCCAGAGCAGTATAAACCAGGCCCTACCTCCTGCCTATTGCTGGGGCATCCCTCAGGTCTGTGCCTTCTACTCAACCCTTTACTGAGCCCAGCTTTTGTCAGGAGCCCAAGTGCCTACCGGGATGGCAGGGGACTTGTCTTTCGTGGTCACGGTGGCCAAGAATTCTATTGGTGTGCTGAAACAACTCTTCTGAGATCCTCCACCCACCCCTGCTCAAACCTAATGACAGCACTACGGTTCCTTTCCTAGGAGGAGGATCAATCCATGGTGCATTTTATGACAATCCTGTCCCCAGGGATGCACGGAAGTTTATCAGCTGAGTGAGGGGAGGTGCCTCTGTGTCCCTGTATCTCTGTCTGCTGACAGTTCGCTGCCACCGGCTACTGAACAAGAAAAGTGCTATTCACCATGTTGTGTGTTTTCCAAATGTGTAGGTGATGGTCTTGTGGCTCGTGCGTGGGCTTTGATTTGGGATGGTGAAGGGCTTATAAATACCTCATCAACATGTATTCGAGGTGGCCTGGTGCCACACAGATTTGATTCATGAAGGCATCAAGCCTGCACACTGGTTTGGAAACAACTTGGTTTTGATCATTCACACTGCATGCATGACTCGCTGCTAATCTCTGGGTGGTTTTTTCATTTCAGATTTATTCACCCCATGTCTTGCTTAAGCTGAAAAATACATTTATTTCACCAGAATATTCTCTGATTCTTTGTTTACACACATCCAGTTTTTTTAATTCCTTTAAAAATGATTCTGTGTTTATAATGCCTCCTAATTTCTATCATCTCTATGTTGCCAGTGGCCTGAGACATGCACCAGATTTGATGCCGGAACAGTTCCACCAAAAGAAATCCCTTTGCCGTAATATCTTTTGAGGAAAATATTATTCTTTAAGGCTCTAACAGTAAATCGTAGAAGAAAGCATGGAACATTTCTTGTAGTTAATACATGTTCATGCGAAAAGAAATGATATTTTCATTAAACAATGTTGATTTTAATAACTTTTACAAATGTGAACATTATTATTCATAATTTAAGTAACCAGATAAAACCACAGTTATTTATTATGAAGATTGAAAACTATTTACATGGTCTCTTAATTAGAAGTAGCTTTATTAGAAGACTGAAGGGTATTTAAAAGATGGAAAAATACCCATGATGACACCATCATTTTTATTAACTAAATATCAAGAACTGTGCAGGGATAAGATTTAACCCTCTGCAAACTGCCAAGTTAGCATGAGGTAGTTTGTGGATGCTGCCAGAGGACAGGACACTCCCCCAGGATCAGAGACAAAGGACTCCCTGCCAGCACAGAAGGCAGCCTGTGGTTCAAGTTCATATTGGTTCCTGAGTTCCTTTCCTATTGCTGTTGTAACAAAGGACCACAGACTCAGTGGCTTAAAGCAATACACATTCATCTTCTCACTGTTCTAGGGTGCAGTAGTGCAAAGTCAATGTCAGTGGGCTAAAACCAAGGAGTGGCCAAGGCTAAGTTCCACACCTAGGCTCTTGGGAGGGATTCATCATCCTACCTTTCCCAGCTTGCAGAGGTGCTCACACTCCTTGGCCCAGGGCCCTGTGTCACTGTGACCTCTGCTGCCACTTTACATCTCTGTCTCTGACTATATAGATATAGAGGAAGAGTCTTCTACATCTGGTATGGACCCTTTTCCCTACATGGACATTGTATCCTTATTTATGTGCAGATGAAAACCCCTTCCCTCCAGGGTGCGGTGGCATCAGCTCACAAGATGACCACTCTGGGCTTTAAGTGTCCTCTTTGTATTGTCATCAGGGAACTTCTCTCTCCATAGTTAGCTCTGTGTTACTTTGTTGTTATATTTTACCCAGAATTACTGAAAGTTTTACTTAAAAGGGATCCTAATTAGCTCTGTTTACCTGTTTCCAGAGCTGAAAGCTTCAGTTCTAGAGTATCAGTTTGATTTTTCCTAAAAATACATTCCAGTATATTTCTCTGGTGAAAGTCTCTACCCTGTTATCTATTCTCCCATCATTTCCTTATTTTCTTGAATATATTAAAAGTATTTTATAGCCTTTATTGGTAACTCTGATGCCTACATCACCTGGGGTTTGCATCCTTTGTCTAATGCTCCTTATTCTCATGTTATCTGTCATATAGTCTGGACATGTTGCATGTCTAGAAATTCTTTATTACATGGCAGACATTGCAAATGAAAAATCCATGTTATCTTCTGTGAGAGCTTTTCTACCTTCCCGTTAGGCAGACAGTGTGAGGGACTGATCATGTCACTCCAATCAGGCGCTGAGGTGGATCAGGACTAAAGTGCCTTTTTTCTTAAAACAGCTTTGAGGTATACTTGGCAAAATAATTTTCACACGTTTAAAGTGTACAGCTTAATATGTTTTGACGTAAGAATATCCCCAAGGAACCATGACCACACTCAAGACAGTGAACATACCCATCACCCACAAAGCTTCTCTCCTGACTTTTTTTGTCCCTCCCTCCCTCCCCGTCTCTTCCCCTGGGAACCATTGATCTGCTTTCTATCACAACATATTGGTTTGCATTTTCAAGATCCTTATATGAATGGATTCATGCAGTATCTACTCTATGTTGTCTGACTTCTTTCATTCAGTGTAATTATTTTGAGAATCATCTGTGTTGCTGTATTAATAGCTTATTTGTCTTATAGTAGAGTATTGTTTAGTGCTGAGTTTTTACTGAAGAGTTTATTGTGAGCAGTGTTTGTATAGACTATCATTTCTTTCTGCATTTACTTCTTGATGGATGCATGGGTTATTTACAACTTGTGCTATTATAAATAAAATAGCAGTGAATATTTGGTTATAAGTCTTTGTATGGACATATGCTTTTCCTTTCTAAAGCACCAGATGAGGAATGTCTGGATTATATGGTACATAGGTGTTTACCTTTTTAAAAGAATCTGTTAAAGACTTTTCCAAAATGGTTGTACTATTGTAAATTCCTCGTGGTGTGTATCAGTTCTGGTTGCTCTACTTCCTTGCCAGCACCTTGTAAGGTCAGTCTTTCTAACTGTATTCATTCTAGTATGTATGTGAACTAGTATCTCACTGTGGTTTTTAAAAGTATTTCTCTAATCATTAATGACACCTTTAATCAGCATCTTTTCATATGCTTATTATCCATCTGGATATCTTTACTGAAGTGTGTTTTCTGGCCTCATTCATTCAGGTGTTTGAATTATTATTGAATTTTGAGACCTCTTTATTCTGGATCAGATACAAAGAGAGACCATTATCAGATATATGATCTGCAAATAGCTTCTGTCTATGGCTTGTCTTTTCATTTGCTTAGCAGTGTTTAGAAGAGCATTGAAGAGTCTTCATGTTCATAAAGTTCACTCTATCAGTTTCTTTTTAAAATAGATGATACTTTTGGTGTCATAGCAAAGAAAAATTTGCCAAACCCAAGGCCATAAAGCTTAAGCCTATGCTTGTTCTCCTAGCTGTTTTATAGTTTTAGATTTCCTATT
The DNA here is from genome assembly GCF_048564905.1 of Vicugna pacos. Classification (NCBI taxonomy): domain Eukaryota; kingdom Metazoa; phylum Chordata; class Mammalia; order Artiodactyla; family Camelidae; genus Vicugna; species Vicugna pacos. Next base: position 137,262 of record NW_027328823.1, on the reverse strand, counting down.
AAGATCTATGATCCATTTTGAGGTAAATTTTGTATATTTTGTGAGGTGTGAATCAAAGTTCATTTTTTTTTTTTGCGTATCACTATCTAATTGTTCCAGCACTACATGCTGAAAAGATCCTTTCTCCACAGCATCCTTTTTGAGAATCAATTGTCTGTATAAGTCTTGGTTTAGTTCTGAACATTCTATTGTGTTCCATTATTCTATTTTCCTGTTTTACACCAACACCATAATTTCTGATTACTGTAGCTTTATAAAAAAAAAGTTTGAAAATCAGATAGTGCAAGTCTTCCAACATTGTTTTTCTTGTTCAAAGTTGTTTTGGATTTTTGGGATCCTTTGAATTTTTATATGAATTATAGAATAAGTTTTTAAATTCCTTACATCCTGTTCTGCCAAAATTCCACCCATGTCTTTGGCCGTCTCCAGAGCCACATTTTCTGAAGAAGTCTCTCTAGATCCCAGGTGAAAGGAATTTCTCTTTCGTCTGTGCTCAAATCACATTTGATATTATTTGATTCCATTTAATCATATTTGCCTGTATGTACTTGTCTGATCTTTCCAGCCATTTAGTAAATCTCAAAAGATTAGGAATCTTGACTTGGTTCCCTCTGTGTGCTGAGAAACTAGTTCTATGCTTTGCAGGAGTGAGCCCTGCAGTAAGAGGTATCTGCAGCACACATCTAGCTCATTGCTTGAATATTGTCAAGGAATTCTGCAGATTTAGAATTGTTTATTGATTGTTGTCTCCAAGACGGCTCAGTCTTTTTTATTTCTATTGCTACTGCTGCAGTTTCAAAGAACAATGGGCTAGTTATTTTCCAAATATCAAATCATACTCTAATTGTGTTGTCACGCAAATTATGTGCTGCTGTGTCTTAACAACCTGCTTAGTGTTCACAGGCTCCTTCACTCATGGAAAATTTGGGAGAATGTCATATCCTTAGAGATAGCAATGCTGTCTTTGGCGACCTGAGCAGCAGTATCTGAATTCACTCCTGCTGTTTTTCCAGTGTCCCCTCTAGACCTCCTCCAGCCCTCCATGGGGGGCCCTGCAGTTCTGCCCTAGAAAAGCCTGTTGCTTCTCAGGAAGACTTCCCTATGAAACATAATCATGTCCTTCTTGTGGGGACATTCAGTCCAGAGACCTGAAAGCAGGGGAAAATGTTCAGCCTGCTTTTGGTAGAACCTAAATTCTTCCATACTTGTTAGAAGCAATTTCAATGAGGAAACTGTTTTGGCATCTAACAAATCAGCAGAAATGACTGATGAGGAAGATCAGCTTCCCCATCCCACTCAGTCGTCATGTTGATGTGACACACACATTGGCAAACGTTTTCCCCTGTGAGCAACGTAAAGTTCAAGACGTTATGAATGGCTTTTTATTTTTATTTCTTAGTCTTTCCACATTCACTGTGTCTCGTGAGATTATATGAATCCTGCTTATTTTCAGCCCAGCACTAAACTTTTTAAAAGGATCACGTGTTTAAAAGGCTAGTGGACAATTTTTTAGAAGACAGAAATCCTTAGATTTTGGTCCCAGAGTTGAATCTTGGTTAGTGGTGAATGAAAATTCCCGTTAAAATTTTAAATTCAGTGATATAAAGTCTTAAAAATAGTTAAATATTAGTCAATTTCATTAAACACTATAAGAGTTATTTACCTTTAAGCCTGTTTCTGGGGCAATTTTGCAATGATTCCCTCCCTTTATCGATTCCCTCTTTATCAGAATCCTTGAGAGGCCCCTGTCATCATTGTCAGTATCATCATTATCATCATGGAACTGATTCTTCTGGAAGATTCTAGGAAAATAAAGAGATGGACGGGATTATGTGTAGGTCAGTGTGTGCATGTACAATAAGAACAGCTGTCAGGCATTAGATGCAAGATACCCATTTCATTTAGGGGAGAATGTGGTCATGAAATCCTGATGTGGTGAATGAAGGAAGCGGTGGGAACAGGATAGTCAATGCAAAGGAGGAGGAAGTGAGTGAGTTGGAGAGCATAGATCCTTGGTTAGTTGATCAGCACATTGGTAAGAATGAGGGGAGTGTGATGGCAGAATCATGTCCCTCCCCGGCCACAGGGTAGCCACCTGTGACATGTTACTGTACATGGCAAAAGGGATGACAGATATTTTAGGATTAAAAATCTTAGAGGATTTCTGTCTCCTAAATTGTCTATTAGTTAGCCTTTAAACCCATGATACATTATTATAGATTAGTGCAGGGGCACAAATAAAAAGGATTCATATAATTTCACCAGACAAACTGAATGTTGAAAGGATAAGGAAGAAAAACAAAAAGTCACTTATAAGTGCCTTGAACCATAAATTGCTCATGAGGAAATGTTACACAAGGTGAATGTCACAGCCACATACATACTGCCTGAGTGGGATGGGACAAGGGGATCCTGAGATGAGACAATAGGGTGAGTAGTCTGGATTGTCCAGGTGGGCTGAATGTAATCACAGGGGTCCTTAAAATGGAGGATATTTCCCAGCTGAGTTTAAAATCAGAGGGAGGTGTAGCGATGGAGCAATGTTCAGAAAGGCTGCTGACCATGAAAATGGAGGAAGTTGAGGGGCACAAGCTAAGGAAGGTGGGTGACCTCTGTAAACTGGAAAAAAAAAAGGAAACATTCTCTTCTAGACCCTCTAGAAGGAAGGAACCCTGCTGGTATCTTGAATTTATCCCAATGAGAACTGTGTTGGATCTCTGACATCCACAGCCATAAGCTGATAAGTCTGTGCTGGTTTAAGCTATTAAGCTTAATGGAATTTGTTACAGTGGTAATAGGAAAATAATATAGTGAGCGGTAGTGTAAGGGATTAAAGGTCTAGGATGGGGTGTGGAGAGAATTCTGACATTTACACCTAAAAAACAACCAGGTGAAGTGGGAAGGTGTTTTAAGGAAGTCCTACCTGGCAGGGCTGTCAAGCAGACTGGAGTGAGCGAATCCTTGGAGTTAGAGGAATCAGTTAAACCTCTACAAGGAAAATAAGAAATAAAATGTAGCAGGGCTTCAGTGTTAGTAGATGTAGGAATGGAAATGGGCAGAGAGATATAAACATTATTTTGAAATTAGCTACAGGTTTGATGACTGCATGTTTGGGAGAGTTAGCCGATGTGTGGACTGAATGCATCCCCTCAAAATCCATATGTCGAAACCTCATCTCCCAGGGTGATGATATAGGGATGCGGGGCCTTTGGGAGGTGATTAGTAGGATAAAATGAGGTCATGAGAGTAGAGCCCTCATGAATGGTATTAGTGTTCTTATACAGGGCCCCAAAGTGCTTGCTTCTCTCTCCTCTCTGGGCCATGAAGATAGTGGGAAGACAGCCATCTTCGAGCTGGCAATCCTCTCCCAGATACATTGACCTTGAAAGCCTCAGCCTCCAAACCATAAGGAATATGCTGGTTGTTTAAGCCACCCGACACACGGTAATTTGTTACAGAATCCCAGACTGACGAAGACAGTGGAGAATGCCACTGCGTTTGGCACTGATTGCCTGGAGAATGCTGAAACCCAGGGAAGTGGGCAGCACAGACGTTTACTCATTTAATCCTGCCAACACTGTAGGGGATAGAGTCTACATTTTCCTCGCTATTTAAAAGGTAAGGAAAAAGAGGCACAAATAATAACAATGACAACGACAACAACAGCAACAACAGCAACAATAATTTGTCCAAGATTCACACAGAACTCCCTGGAGGGAGAGTGAGAATTAATACTTATGCAGGCTGGCCCCAGAGCCCCTGCTCATAACTACTAAGTCAGATCACCTTGCTTATTTAGATCAGTTTTTTTTCAACTGTGATATGAGTGTACTGTGTCCAGTAACTTATAATTTCAAAATACCTCACTGTAAGGGAAACATTAGTTGCAGGCATTACAACCCACAGAAAGCTAGACATACAAAAATAACTTGTTAGGGCAAGATAACCAATAATGTTTTTAAATATTATACCTGCTGACCCTTTGCAATAAAGTGTTTATTTATAATTCTGTCTGGCTACAGAATAACATCATAATCCTGCATGTGGCTGGTGGCTCCCGTGTTGGACAGCACGGGTCTAGAGAATTTAAATGACTTGCCCAGCCTTGCCCAGGAAGCTCGTGGTGGGATCAGAGCTATAGTCTGGGACTGTTCCTTCCTATCCAACAATTCCCTCATGGAAGTTTAGAAGCTTCTCCTTTGGTGCCCAGCTGTCTATCCGTACTTATGACATCTTGTCAGGTGCCCCGGCCTGCTCCTGAACATCAGCCAGAACCCACTTCTGCTCTTTTTTGGCCAGGTAATACCTTCTAGCAACTTCCATTGCCTTCTTGGCATCAGTTTTTACATGGAAGGGTAGTGGCTAGAGAAGGAAATGTGTCCACATGACAGGTTTTTCATAAATATAGTAGGAGTGGTCAAGAGAAGAAAACCTCAGGAATACGAGTGGAAGCAGGTCATTTAATATACCAAATGCGTACTTTCAATGTATGTTTGTGTTTCCGAGTCCACGCTTGTTCTACTCGTGCATTATAGGCCAACACATCAGGAGACAAGGATTTGGGGCAAGAAATAGCGGCTTTAATTTGTAAAGCCAGCGGAGAAGATGGTAGACCAATGTCCTGGAGAACCATCATCCCAAGTCAGAATTCAGGCTCTTCTTATATTAAAAAGGGGAAGCGGGAATGCTTGGTTGTTGCAAACTTGGTGTATGAATTCTTTATTGTTAGAATCCTTTGTTCTTGCAGCTCTTCACCTGGGTCAGATCCGTGTAAACCTCCAACAAGCAAATGTTATTTTCTATTCTGTATCTTGTTATCTTTATACGAATGGAAAAGTGATAATATCCTTCAAAGTCAGAGCCTTGAGAATAGGGTCTCCTGTATATTTCAGGATCTAGGCAACATTGTTTCACAAAAGGTGCAGAAACAGCAAGACTAAGCCTAGGAAACAGGGCACATGTTTAAAGTCAAAGGAACAGATCTAATATGGAGTCAGATTTGTTCTTTCCTATTTCAGTAGTGCCATGGAGAAGGCACTGTGGGCAGCTTTCTGTAGGGTCCTGGAGGCTTTCTCTCTCAGCCTCTGTGCGCCTCTATTGAAAACCCGTCATCGCTATCTGGCCTGCTGGAAAACCAGTCCGCCTGTTTTGCCCTGAAGTTGTGTTCTGTTTATAACTCATCTCTACTCCTTGGAAAACAACTCAATAAAAACTCAGTTGGTTTCCCACCAGCCCTGAGCAGGGGTGAGGGATAGCATGTTATTATTTTATTAAAAAAATATATAAAAGAGTTTTAAAACAGCACTGGGCACATAGGAGAGAGACAATCAATGCTTCCTGGCTTAAATCGAAAATGATGACTCAGTGAGTCTATGGCTGCTGTATTTGCTGAGCTAGTTACTCCTTTGCTCCATTACACATTTATTTTAACTGAAAAAGAAATATATGCATATGGTTAAAAAAATTCAAACAGAGCAAAAAATACTCAAGTGAAAGAAGTTTTCCCTCATCCTCTGTTCTTACACGCCTCCCTGGAGATGCCAATGTTTACAATCCTTTGTGTGCTTTTCCAGATATGCTATGCAAGTTCCCACCAATGTATGTAAATTCCTTTAAAGTTTTACTTATTTTTAACTTTAAGGGATTTAAATCCTCAAGTGGCTTCTGCCACAGTAATAGAAAAGAAGAAATCTGACTCCATATTAGGTCTGTTCCTTTGACTTTAACCCTGTGCTCTGTCTCCTAGGCTTCTTCTTGCTTGTAAAACAATGTTGCCTAGAGCCTAAAATATACAGGAGAGCCTATTCTGAAGGCTCTGACCTTTAAGGGTATTTAACACTTTTCCAATCATATAAAGATAACACGTTGCAGAATAGAAAATAACGTTTGTTTTGTTGGAGGTTTACAGGGATCTGACCCAGGGAGATAGCTGCAAGAACAAAGGATTCTAACAAGAAGGAATTCCTACACCAAGAAGTTTGCAAAAACCAAGCACATAGGAAAGCAGCCTGAATTCTGACTTGGGGAGATGGTTTTCCAGGACATTAGTTTGCCATCTAGGTCTACAGAAACTTGCTATTCCATGCCCCAACACTTGGTCTCCCAACTTACTGGCCTGTCCTGCACTGAGGAGAATGAATTTGGACTCAATAACACTTCTACCTACCTAGCAAGTTGGACACTGGGACTGAGGGCAGCTCTCCCACACACAGGGGCCTACGGTGAGCCCTTGATTATTCCCCGAGGTTGGGGTGTGGTTTACCCAGGAGGGATGGGGACTCTACACCAACACTCAGGCAGTCTGCTCCTTCTGGGGCTCTGACATTTTACCTCCCGCTCCCTGCCAGCCCAACATTTGGGACAGTGGAGCTAAGGCAGAGATCGTGCCTGCCTGTTTCCCAGCGTGTAAAAGGGGAATATGTACTCTTCCCAAGGTAGTTCTGAGAAACAACACCTGCGGGTGCTTGGTTCCCTGAGCAACAGTAAACCTAGCTCCTTGTGGGGGCAACGGGTATGATACCCGTAGGGTTTCTGCAGAGACCTTAGCTGGAGGGCTGGGCCAGGGACGTAAAAGATGAGCTGTGGGCAATGACGGGTAAGAGAAGGGTGTATAGGCAGGACTGCTGCCTCCTTCGGGGTGCCACAAGAGGTAAAACGCTTTCTCCCCATCTCTGTTACTCCCCTCCCAATTCCAGATAACTGCCTTCCCTCTGCTCCTCCTGTCCATGTGTCTCCCTCCACTTTTCCCCGCCTCCCCTCCTGCTCCCCTATTCTCCCTCCCTCGGTTCCCCTTCTCTCTCAGGACCCAGAGCGGATCGCTGGCCCTCCTGCGCATGCGCAGTTGCTGCCAGCTGGACCGCGGGTTGGAAGCTCCAGCTCCGAGCCGGGGATCGGCCCCAATGGCTTCTCAGCTCTGTCGCCCTGTAGGCCTTTGGCTACTGCCTGGGGCCGGGGCCTCTGGCTGTGGAAGTGCAAGGTGAGGGGATATCGGGAAAGGGGTGAGGCGGCTGCGGGAGGGCGGTCGGCGTGTCACAGCCCCCCAGGGCGCCAGTCAGCGTGTGTTCAGCTGGATTGCTCGGGCCAGACCCCTCTGCCCGCGCCACCTGCCCCGGCGCACCGGCCACAGCTGCCCAGGGCCAGGTGTGCCCCTGCCGCCTCTTGACCCAGCCGGGCTCCCCTCAGTCCGCGGCTGGCATCCGCTTCCCCTCTCCCGCCGGCGAGTCCTCCCCTCCCGGTCTTCCTCTCCTTGGCCGCCGACCCGTCCCCACCACTGGGCGGGCTGTGTCCCGGGCGGGCAGGGTCTGCACACCCGGACGGGGCGGGCGGCTTGGGCTGGGGCTGGGGCTGGCCTCCGAGCGGGGCTGCAGCCCGCGTCCCCCACCCCGCTCTCCCTGCCCCGCGACCCCGGGGCTGCCTTCCTCTCCCTTTCCCGATCCCTGAGGTCCAGATTAGCGGCGTGGGCGCTGCTCCCCAGGCTGAGAGCCCGCGGCTGTAACTCCCAGCTTCTCCTGGTGGAGTCGGGAAAAGGGAGCGGCAGTGCTGAGGGAGCTTCTGTCTCCTTGATCAGGATTTCTGCCCCAGGTAAGTACCTTGAACACTTTCAGGTGTTATGATGGCGGTGCTTGTTGATGTCACATGTTTTTATACTGAGAGGGATTACAGTGGTGAAAGCAGGGCTTGGTTCAGTTAAAAATGAGCTGAAGGCATGAGGCTGTCTCATCCTCCATCATTCACTCTCCCAGGGTGAAACGTGAGACCGTCGATCTTAAAAAGATACTTATAGTCCCTAACTAGTCCAGCCCAGCTACTGTGTGTTAACAGGAACAGCACAACCTGAGGCGTTGGAGACCCAGGGACATTGCACTCCTAAAGAGCTCCTGGCAAAATCTGGTTTGTTTTGGTTTTTTTTGTTTGTTTGTTTTAATTAAATTGTGGGACAGACTAGTAGTATAGAGGGAAAAATAATTGGCAAGAAGGATTTTTTCATATAACAGCTTTATTGTGATATTGTTCACACACCATGAAGTCCACCCACTTGAATGTTACAATTCAGCAGCTTTTAGCATATTCACATTTGTGCAACCATTATTATTCCAGAACGTTTTCATCACATCAGAAAGACCAGTTGAAATGCATGACCTATCCACCCCTTCCCAGTGGTGGTTCTAAAGAAGTTTCTTGGCTGTTCCTGACCATAAATTAACTTGTTACATTCCATGAAATATCTGGGAGGAATTCTAATCAGAATTGCAATGAATCTGTCTATCAAAGCAGGAAGAATTAATGTCTTTATGGCATAAACTTCTTCTACACATGAATATATCTGGGACCCTAACTTTTCATCTGTCCAGAGCCAGGCCTATGGGAAATCCTCATTAATTCTTGGGTTTGTGAATGATGAGATTCAATACATCATTAGATGGAACTGTAGCCTTTCACTGAAGAGAAAAGTAACCTCGTAGAAGCCAAGTGATTCTCTGATGGTTAGAATGAGAGACCGCCAGTGCTGGAGTATTCGAGTGGACTTGGTGCTTGCAGAGTTCTCCACCACCTACAGCTAAGGGGATTACCGTGTTCTTTTACTTTTTTTTTTATGGCGTTGCTTTTATTTTTACTTATTATATAAAATTATTTTTTATTGAAGTGCTGTAAATTTACCATGTTAGCTTCAGATGTACAGCAGAGATTCAGTTATAAGCTTATGCATATGTATATAAATGTTTTTCAGATTGTTTCTAGTACAACTCATTACAAGAAATTGAAAATAGTACCCTGTGCTATATAGTAGGTCCTTGTCATTTAGTTTATATTTATTAATGTGTATCTGTTAATCCTCCCTTTCCTGCCTGCTAACAACAGTTTGCTTTCTATGTCCATGAGTCTATTTCTAGCAGCACCGTTTTTGCTAGCAATATATGCTGGTTGGCTCTTTTCTGTTTCAGTAGTTCCATCTTATGTGTGGGCGTTTTTCTTCTGGTGGGCCTGTGTGTGGTTTGCACACGTGATAATAGAGATCTGTATTTGGGAGAACTCCAGGCCTCGTGTAGTCCCTCGTATGGAGCGCCCACTGAACTGATGCTTGAACTTGGAAAAAAACAGTAAATGTTGGAATTTCCACTATGGTTGAGACTTCCAGGTTTCTATAACCTCTTTAGCCCACCTAAATTTTGGCTGCACCCAATACTGGATAATTTGGTGGAACTTCATGGTATGGTGGTGTAGAGACAGGGCCTTGTATGCTTCTTCTCTTTCCTTTTTCTAACAATCATTTTCCTGGGCCTTCCAGGTACTCCCCCAGAAGGGCCCAGGGCTGGCTTGGTGCTGCACTGAGGCAATATTTGTTAATAAGTCCCTTTCCTCATCTCTTCTGAGCCTCCATTTCCTTCTCTACACAATGAGGGCTTAGACTAGATAAGTGCTTTTCAGTTTCTTTTAAAGCCATGTTTCCTTTGAGAAACAGAAAATTCAAATCTCTCCTCCCATCACAACCCTTTAGATTTTGACACGTCCTCCAAGGAGTCACATAGCTCTTTGTGGTAAATTGATGTGATTGTGATTCCACGTGGCACAGAAAAGACTCTTCAGAGATTTATTGCAGGGAGAGGGCAGGAAAGGGGCAGTATGTCACACTTTCTTGTGTGAGCACTGGAGCAAAGGCTTGGGTTTAAATACAGTGTCTGATGTGGCATCTCTCTAATCTTGCACAATGTGATAAACCTCTATCCCTAGTTTCTTAATGTGTCAAGTTGGGGTGGTAATGTTTTAAGGCTTTTGTGAAACATTATACACATAAGCCATTTGTGTCTCGGTAGATACAAGACCTGCTAGAGAGTCGGAATTTCTTTAAAAATACATATATATTGTCCACATCACTCTGTCTGTGTGTATTTTGAAGTTCCTGGAGGGTGAGGGTTGAGTGTAATGTCCATCGTGGGACAGGTGGCCCATGGGTCTGTGTGCCTCAGATTGCCCCCTCCTCCCCAGTCCTCTTCCTCTCAGTCCAGGATGAAGTTCCCTAGTAGATTTACACACAGGTCTTGTGGAAATGGCTTTTCATTTTATTGTTTCACCAAGGAGGGTTGCCATCATGATCTCTGTGGTCAGGTTTTGGTGACCTGAAGGCTATGCAATTGGGGATTTCTATTTTATAAAAAGAAAAAAAATTACAAATACAAAATTAGACCTAGGTTGGTGGCAGGGGCTTTTGAAAGTGGGGACCATTAGCTTTTTTAGCTTCAGGTGCAGTGGCCTCTGGCCACGAGGACACATCCTCATGCTCTGAATTTGGAGGGACCAGTGGGTTCAGTGGGAATATTTACTGAGTGCATCTCATGGGCTGCGCATTCTCTTATTTGTACTGTGTGTTCCTTATTTGAGATGGTGAGCTGATTTAAACTCAATAGCCTCTTTAAAATAATAGACTTTTTATTTTTAGATGTAATGTAGATTCCCATGTAGTTGTAAGAGATAATATGGAGAGGGCCTATGGACTCTTTGCCCAATTTTCTTTAATAGTTCCATCTTGCAAAGTTGGGGTACTATTCATTCGTGACTCACTAACCCTTTTAGGTTTGTGTTATTGCCCTCACTTCTATTTATGAATAAACTGGTGTTGAGAGAAGCACACAGGTCTGCCCAGGTCACCCACGTGGTTAGTGAAGATTTGGGTGGAACGTGGGCATGGCATTTCCAAGCAGTACCATTATGATGGTCTGTGGCAGGGAGCAGCATTCACTTTGCTTGTTTATTCATTCATTCAACAAACATTTATTGAATAAACTCTGTGGGTCAGATGCTTTCATAGGGTTATCTGATTCTTCAGCAGTATGGAGAATCAGGTAATGTTTTCTTTTTCTTTTTTTTTTTAATATGAGAAAAATATCTCTGAGAGGTTATAATCTCCCCAAAGGAAAAATAGCTCATAAATGAGGGATAGTACATTTGTACAGTTCCTTCTTCTTATGCAAATGGTACCCTAGGCATTTTACATTTGCAAACTTCCATAATCCAGATATATTCTTGTAAGGCAAGAAGTTTTTTTTTTAATTGAAGTATAGTCAAGTTTACAATGTTGTGTCAATTGCAAGGTGGTTTTTTTTTGAATTTTGAATGGAGAAAATATTTTTTGAGGGGGTTAATTAAGTTTATTTATTTGTTTCATTTTTCTAAAATGAGGTACTGAGGATTGAGCCTAGGTCCTTGAACATGCTAAGCACGTGCTCTACCACTGAACTGTACCCTCCTCCCCAAAGCAAGTTTTCTTACCCATTATTCTGCACCTTAGGAGTTCAAATAAATTGGCGTTGAAATCCAGATATTTTGATCCTACTATGGTTCTTTGCATTATATCCTGCTGAGGGGTGGGGAAGCAGTTCCTTTATTCATTCATTTATTCAGCAGTTTTGAGCACCGACTTTGCATCAGGGCCTGCCTAGGTGCTTGGAAACAGAAAACAAGAAATGATCCTTTTCTGCAGGGGATGGAAGCCTAGACCAAAAGCTGGGTAATGTGATCTGAGCTTCAGTAGCCATGTGCAGACGCTGAGGACAAACTTATCCCCGATTTGCTTGGACTTCCCTTGCCTTCTGGCTGGTGCACACCAGGTCGCCGCATCCCAGTGAGGCCCGCAGCCCACAGCACAGTATGTACATCGATTTACCCTCCCTTCTCGGCAGCGCCTGCAACATGAACGCCCCTGACTACATGCAGTGCGCTGAGGACCACCAGACTCTCCCGATTGTGGTCCAACCCGTGGGGATCATCTTAGAGAATTTCTTTTGCATCTATAATGGAATCTCCTTGGTGAGCCAGATCAGACCGTGCGGCTCCCAGTGGGCACTCTGTATCTACTATAGGTATCTCTATGCGCCCGAGAATGGATGGAGTGACTTCCAGACCCACCGCAATGTCATGGGCCTTGTCAACATTACTGACTGCCTCTTGGCCAAGACCTTCTAGAAGCTCCACGCACAGAGGAGCTGTATGGCACCACGCTCTACGACTCTCAGCTCTTTGTCTTTGTGCTGTATGGGGAGGTGGCCGAGCAGCCGCACACCGACGTGGCCTTCAATCTACGAGGACTGCAGGGTGGTGGAGAAGAGGATCGACGACTTCACTGAGTCACTCTTCATCTTGCCCAAGTCCAAGTGGCTGGATGGGGACCCCGAAAATTCTGGGGAGAAGACCCCCCTCCTCTACATCCTATTTGAGAAGGAGGACTTCGTGGGACTGGACACAGACAGCAGGCAAGTCAACCTGAAGGCCGGGCCACCCTGGCTGTGTGACAGATTGCTTCCCTACATCCAGAATGGGATCATCAAGGAGGAGGGCTTTCTTGTAGCCAAGGCGGGAAGGAGGTGTAGCCCGCCGGTTTTCAGACGTTTAAAACTAAATCCGCCTTTGTTTCAGAGAGATCCTTTTAGGGTTAGTGTGGACACTTACTCCCCTCTTTCAGCCAGGACACTTGGGGGGACCCCTGGAGTTGCTGTCCAATAGAGTAGCCACAGCTACTGTTGTTAGTAGTGCTGGGGAGGAGGCCGGTCTGAGCTGAGATGTGCTGTAGGTCAAATGCACATCAGACGCTGAAACTTGTCTAGTAAAAAGAATATAAACTATCTTGTTACTTTCTATATTGATTACACGTCAAAATGATAGTATTTTACATACAGTAGAATAAGTAAGGTCTGTTCTTAAAATCAGTTACTTGGTTTTTTTTGTTGTTGTTACATTTTAAACGTGGCAACTGAGAAACATTATTTACATGACTCTCATTTCATTCCTGTTGGACAGCCTGTCCTGGGACAGTTTCATCCCTTTGCTTATAAATGAGACTCTGAATCCCGAGACGCAGAACGAGGTGCTGGTTGAGCTCAGGGTGGAGCCGATGTCTCCTGCCTCCCAGGCCCAGCACCAGCACGGCTCAGGCCCTCTCCCCTGCCTGACAGCCACCATGCCAAGTTAGGGCATCAGAAACACTGCCAGGGGCTTCCGAATTAGCTCCTTACGCAGGGAAAGGCATGTCACGGTGTATGGGACACAGCAGGGAAAAATTCGTCCTCACTTTGTCCCTGTGATTAGGTCAAAGACCCCACTCTGCCTTGGAAGTGCAGATGATCTCTTCTGGGCTGCCTAACCCCTCACCCTCTACTATGTTTCCCTGTGTATCTTTCAAGCTGTCCCTCGGGCAGAAGAGGGTGAGACGTCTTTGCCGAGAGGTGGTCCCCCTTTACTGGGGAGAGTGAGGTGAGCTGTGTCCCCCCGGCCTACGGCCTCGGGCCTTGAGTCTGGAGAGCGCTCATGGCGGTCCCACAGGTGACGGTCGGAGGACATGGCACGTGCTGCCGGGCCCGCTGTGCAGGAGGGGCTCTGTGATTCTCTGTGATTCTAAGGTCAGATTCTACTTTCTTGTTGTTGGTAAGATGGAGGAGAAGATGCCAGAGAATTGATAAAAAGAAAATCCACACCAGTCCTGTGAATGACAGACACAGGGGATCCGTGTCCCACCTGCGTGTGGTGCCTGGCAGGCTCTGGAATAATTTTCACTTCCTCCCCGGACATTCCTCTATGGCTTAAGGAAGGGGAGAGGCATGTCGTGGCCATGATCTGTACTTGTCCTCACAGGGCCCTGTGATCTACATGCCCACACTACACTTCTGCTCCTTGGAGATGAGGTGTCAGGTTTAGGAAACTGGGCACTGCTGAGGGCATAGCTGCCAGAACCGTGCTACACCAAGGCTGGCTCCGTTCACCTCACCTGTCACCTCCTGTTGAGTCCTAAGGCGTCATTCAAGGTAGGTGCATCGGTGCAATGAAAGCAGGGACCTCCTTCACCCCCTGGACAGACTGGTGGGTGATCAGTGGAAGCCTGGAGCCCTGCCCCAGCCCCACGCCAGTGCCTCCTATTTTGTCATAGGAGGCACTGGTGACATTTTTGCTCAGCAACTGCTTGGCTCTGATTCTGCAGAGCCAACAGAGAATGCCAGCTTGTTTTTGCCTTTTGAAGTCTGCCCTTGGGATTTGGCGGAGTAGCTGGATGTGTGCTTAGCCCATAGTGGTTGACACTGTCACCATTGTTTACCCAGAACCTCGTGTACCAGGCATGGCTGCCGGCATCAAAATACAGCAGCACATTAAACCTCCCTCCTGGTGGGTCTGTCTGTTCTGGTACCATAAGGGCTCAGCCAGCATCTGAACGTCAGTGAGATAACGTGGCCAGTGAGCTCGGGTCAAGCACGTTCTCCTCCAGTGACTTTTACTCCATTGTTGCTTTTACTATTACACAGTCATTAATTTTTTAAACAATGCTTTGGTTCAGGAGCAGAACCTAATTCTCCCCTGTTCCTCTTGGTGGGAGTGAGTAAAGTTGTCCAGCTTGAAATGCGACCACATTTTGTAGCTCAAAAGCTGTCTACACGCATCTAGGTGAAGTTTTGGTTTGGGGCGCTGACCACGTTGGGGTCCCCCGGCAGCATCGCTCCCCTCAGGCCCCTGCCTTCCCTGGATCAGGAGGTGAGGGTGGGTCTCACCGTCCCCGCGTCCCTGTCCTCATCACACTCACGTAATTTCTTGTAAATGCTGTCAAAGTCATTTTTGTTCTCGTGTGTTTCTAATTTTGGCTGTTCCTCTATTCCTTTTTCTATTTTCCTTTATCCCTTATACCACCCCGTGAGCATGTTGTTCGGTCTGAAAATGTGGGCTGTGCACACCCTGCATTGGAATAGCCAGATCGCCCTCTGTGCCGTCTCCATCGCTATAAAAAGCAAAAACTTAACAGTTGCCATGATTCGTATATTATCCTAGTCATCTTATTTTCTACTTTTTTGGAATTTTTGCTATGTTAGCACATCACCCACTGGAGTTTGATATATGTTAAAGTCCTTGCTTTGAGGAACCTATTAGTTCGTCCTTATATTTGGTAACAAATGCTCTCTTACTAATTTTGTTTATTTGTTTTGAAGAAGTGAGATGCGAATTGATTTAGGCGGCTGCTGAGGGATGTTTTTCATGGAGTATTTAAACTTGGAAAGTCAAAATCTGCAGCACCTTGCTTGATTCTGGCTTTTACACAAACGTGCTCGGCACACGGTTCCTGGCTGTCGCTGTGTGACGTGCGTGACGGCGCTTCCTGGCCGGCGGTCACTGGTGAGGAAGTGGCCGGCTCGGGGGTGAGCAGCTGCAGGGGACGCTGTTGGAGGAAGCAGTCACCGGTTTTTTGTTTTTTGGTTTTTTTTTTTGCATTCACCTTCCCAGTGCCATTTACTTTACTTTGCATTCATAGAGGGGCAGGAGCGGGCCTAAAACCATGCCACTCTTTTGTTCCCTTTATGAGGCTGGTTTTTCTAAGTATCAGGAAAACATTGCCTTGTCCTAAGGAGCTGGTTCACTTGGATCTGGTGGACACAGGGACCCCTAAATGGGACCATAGCTTCCTCTCTGCTTCAGCCAGTGGGCATTCAGAGCCGGGTCTGTGGTTTGCCTCAGCAGCCGTGCAGGCCTCCCTGCACCGGCCTTTACTTTTACCCCTTTTTGGCAGTAAATAGCTGACTCTGTGTCTGTTGCAGCTGATGTCCACCACTGACGGCCGTGTGGTTATTTTGCGGTAGTGAGTCTCCAACACCCCTGTCAGCCGTGAAGGGACCTTGCATTCTCACACCGACCCTGGTTCATCTCACCCAGGGAAAGGGCTTGGCCACCACCGTCATGCTGGACATGAGGCCTTGTTTCTCCTTTCATGCTCTGGTCCAAATGTGGACACTTCATCCTTCACTGACTTGGTCTCGCTTGAGACAGTCCAGACTTTCTGAAAGAGTCCATCACATTCTGGGGGGGAACAGAACAGAAGTAAGGGTCGCAAGTAGGAATCTAGGCTGTCTGGGTTGGCAAATGCAGGCTGGGATCTGTGATGGCCGGTCTGTGCCCTGGAAACTGGCCTTTCCCGTGGCTCCCGAGAGAAAAGGGGTCAGAACGAGAACAGACTTGCCTGGGTTGCCACCATCCTCATCTGCTCACTGACAGGAGTGTCAGCTAACTAGGAGCTCCCCCAGACCTCGGGCCCTTCAAACCTCAGATCACGGGAGATCCTTGAGTCCCTTCTTCTGGTCCTTCTTTGTGAGAATCCAGTGCCTTCTGAGGTGACTGGCAGCAGGAGATGCCTCCCCCTCCAGGGAACTCCCTTCGGAGGACTGTGACTCAGTGCACCTTGCTGTGAGCTTGTGGGTTTCCATCGTACTCCCTGCAGAACCAGACTTGAGACTGGCTTAGCGACAGAAATAACAAGACTGATTCCAGGGCAGGGCCAGGTGGAGGGAACAGTGGAAATTGAATGTGACCTCAAACACCTAGGTGGGTGCTGGGGCTGTTACTAAAATGGGGAGCCTGGGAGGTACCTGCCAGGAATCGAAGTCTAGAGTAAATGGTGGACATAAGGCCTTTTTTTTTTTGACATATGGCATTTTTAAGATGCCATTTGTCATCCAAGTTAGGACTTCCAAGAGGCACTCGTGTCTATGAGCCTGGGGCTCAGGTGAAGGAGCTGGACTAGAGATACACATTGGGATTCGTCATTCTTAGCTGGTGTTCACAGCCGTGCAAGTGGATCAGCTCATCTCAAGAGGTGCAGACTGTGTCTGAGGGGGGGCAGGGCTGTGTCTGGTTTGGAGGAAAGCCCGGACCATGCAGCTTTGGTGTGTCAGACAGCGGCGTTTGTGATTTTCAGAGCAATGGCATTTATCCTTAAGGTTCTGGGGGGTGGGCAGGCCCACCCAGGAAGAAATCTGAAGAGAGGGTTTTGGCCACGTGTGCACGTCTTGGGACGATCCAGAGGCTGCAGGGTCCAGAAGGGGAAACTCCTCAGAAGCTGGAGTCGGAGTGGGGAGTTGGGAGAATGTAGTCACACTCTCCTGTGATGAAGGGAGGCAGGCCTAGGGAGTCCGCACCCTAGCGGACTCTCTTTCCCACGAACAAAAGGCAATCAGACAGAAGATTTGAGGTAAGAAGGGATGGGCGTTGGGAGAGGAGCCAACCTGGAGAACGGTGGTTGAACAATTCTTGAATAGTCTCCCTGAAACATAGAGTTAAAAAAACCCAGACTCTTAAGAATATTGATAGTGACTGGGGAGGAGGCAGTTGTTTTTCTGACCTCCTAAGGGTAAGGTATGTATCCGGGGATATACAGAAGAATCGGGCAGTCTGTTCCTGGGGCTTCACCCTTACCAGGGGGAACAGTGCAAGTTTAAAGGGGGAGAAGGGCAGCGGAGGGAAACTAGCCAGGCCCCGTGTCACGTACCAGTCGGCCGCCCTACTTGCGTGTTGCATTCACATCCATGCCTCCCAAGTGGGCGGTGGCAGCCCCGTTTTGAAGATTGGGAAGCCTCCTCAGAGGTTTAAGGAATTGGTTCATTTAGCAGCTAGTAAATGCTGTAGCAGGATTCCAGCAGGGCCTTGTCAGACTTCAAGGGCATGTTCTCTCTACTAATTCCGGTTGTACCTGAAATGGTGAAGTGAGTCAGTTTCGGAGCCTTTCAGAGAAAGTACGCTTTAAGTGCCTCAGGACTGTTGCACAAAGCTCAGTGTTCTTTCATGGTTCGGAACCACCGCAGTGCTTTTTGCCCCACAGATGTAAGGTCTTACTCCTTTGACGATGGCGTGGTTGTAAATGACATACAGGTGCAAAACCACACTTAGCAGCTTCTGAAGGGAAACTCTCCTGTTCTCCCTTGATCGGCTTTCTTCCACGGGATGTAACTGTGCTGCAGCTAAGGCCTGAGCTTTCCGTATAGAGTGAGGGTTTGATATCCAAATTTAGCATAAAACAGTCAGATGGAGAAAATCGAAGATGACAATATATTTTGGGGTTTCATTAGACAAGACATACTATCTGTTAATGGCTCATAAAGCTAATGAGATTGAGTACAGAACATTTCATTTCTTATTTTCTACTGAGAGCTGTCTTCCAACATAAGGTTCTCTGCTTTGGAACTTCAGCTCAGCCACTAGGGCGCCTGTCATTTTGTTGGTGTGATTGCATTTACACAGTGCATGTAATCTGGGCTTCCTTAGCCCCAAACACTCCAGTGCAGAATCATAGGCTGTAGCCATCACTTAGTTATACAAATACTTCTAAAACTATATGATACCAAAAAAATAAATAAATAAAAATAAAGAGAGAGAGGGAGATTGCCTTTATCAAAGTTCCTTTGGATTTTAACTGCAAAGTGTTGTTGAGCAGCTCTGGTTTCCTTTGGATATGAATATATACATTTCTTTGCATGTAACTTGGATTTCAGGCTTGAACACCAAGCTCTTGTTTTCCATGAGCCACAAAAATCATAGCCAAATGACACACGTATGAAACAGTTTATTCTTTTTATCTGAGACAGAATCCTTGAATTTGGGACTTGAGCTGCGACTTTCCTGTTTGCTCTTCCCACCCCTCTTGTCACCTCACTCCTTTTTCCCACGTGGCCTCCAAGAGGTCATGGTCTCATAGGAGCAGGTGGACAAATACCAGTTGGTCGCCAAGCAGTGCTGCTGTAGATGGAGCCAGCCAAGAGCTAAAGGACATCATCAGGGAGGACTTCCTGGAAGAAATTGGCTCTACATTCAGTTCTGAGGACAGAGTAAGAGTCAGCCAGGGGAAGGAATCAAGAGGGTGACTCAGGTGGCAGGAGCAGCCTGGGTAGAGGCCTGGAGGCTTGTGGGGTGAGGACTCGGGGAGACTGCCCTGTGTGGTCCAGGGTGGTGGGTGACCCTGCTTTGAAGGACACTGGAGAGGGCCTAGGGGTGGAGGGCTTTGGAGGAGCTTGGTTTTTACTAGAACTGACACAGAAGAGGCAGTGAAGGGTGTCAGCAGGAAGTGACCCTTAGGAGAGCAGCTCTGCCTGTCCTTTTGAGTCCCACCCCTTCATTCTTTTATTCACAACACACGCAATTCTGAGTGTCTAGGGGAGAGGGGGTGGACCCACAGTAGTAAGCAAAATGTACTTGCTTCTTGAGAGCTTAGCAGTGTCAGAAGTTGACTTAGATTAAAATGTTTTATTAACACAGCAGGGCACCTAATCCAAAGTGCGGAGGTTGGAGGGAAGGAAGACTTCCTTGACAAACAGTTAAAATGAGCCTGGAGGCTAGTGGGAAGTAGCAGCAGGTCACGGGGCCCCTGAGGTCACTGGGGACCTGGTACTGAGGTGAGGATGGACAAGCAGGGTCGGGGGTGGGGCTAGAACTCTACCAGGGAGCCTCTGATGGGTTTGAAGTGGGGGAGATGTAATCAAATTTGTGCTTTGGGAAGGCTGCCTTGGCTGTGTGTGTGTGTGTGTGTGTGTGTGTGTGTGTAGCGGGGAAGAGGGGGAGGGTGTCACCAACTGGGAGGGTCATTAGAAGACCATTCACAGGCTCGGAGGCCACCAGTGGGAGAGGGGCGTCGGGACTGCTTGGGGACCGCAGGGGCAGAGTGGATGCCGGGTTTCCTTGTGTGGAGGGCTTGTTAGCGGGGTCGCTCTAGCGACACCTTGTGGCTGGAAGTAAACAGATGGAGGCCGCCAGGTGGACTTACCTCTTCTCTCCTTCCCTGCCTTGTGTGATGATCTTAGCTCTGCCAACATATGGAACAGAAGAGCTAAGTTCCAGAGTAGCCCAGGACTTTGCTGGGCTCGTTCAAGTGAGAGCAGATAGGATTTAGGCTTGTGTTGAGATCTGTAAGTTAACTTAGCTAGAAACGTCCTGTCTTTTGGATTTTCATAGGGGTAGTAATTCTTGATAAAGATTGCTTTCTTGGTGAGAGGAAATTTAATACAACTGATGTCTTTCTCAAAAAATATCTTATCTTTTAAGAAATTTAATATTCAAAATAATAGGAATATTTTAAAATGATAAACTAAGGCTTTCGTGTAGTTTCTTTGGTTTCTGAGTTGATGTGTAGGTAGACCCTTTGCATTACATAATAGCACATCTTTGACAGTATTTAAAGAGCTGTTAGTGAGCGCCCCCAATTTGAAAGCATCATTAAAGCTTGCTCTGAAATAGTGAAGTCATATAGGTCTTGTTTGCAGAAGCCAGATATTTGGTTTATAATCTGCAGCATAGCTCCCTTTATAAAATAATAATAGATTCAAAATTAACAAAGTGGAAAATAATTGATTTTTTTTAAAAAATGAAACATAAACTTTCTTGTGCTATTGTTGCAACTGGAAATTTTGAAAAGAAAAATCCTATTGTAATATCATCTAAGTGAAATACATATATGTCTGTCACATTTGAATAGTAACTGCACAGTGGTTTTTGAAGTCAGGATCATTCCAGCTCAGATACTGGCAGTGATGGTGGCTGGTTTTCAATGGAAGAGCCTAAATTTGCTTTCTTAGCTTTATTCTTTTCTTTTCTTATATTTTCTTTTCTTTTCTTTTCTTCTGTTTTCTTTTCTTTTCTCTCTCTCTCTTTTTTTTTTTTTTGGGGGGGGTAGTGCGAGGGTTGAGTAGTGCTGTGCCAGCATGATTTGGGGGCAATTTGTGGGCAGATGTCGTGCAGCAGCAGTGAGATATTTCCATGCATTTTACTTTCCGGACATCACCAGGGAACATGTGTGGTTTGTGCCTGCAGGATGGGATGCTGCAGGACTCCCTGGTCCATCAATGTTATGTCTTGGAGCTGCTCCGGTCAGTGAATGATTTTCTGTGGCTTGGAGCTAATGTGGTCTGATGCAGATGATCAGATGTGTAACTAAAGTACTGTTACTTGAAATAAGAGAAAAGCTAGCAAAAATGTCTCTAAAATACAGGATGAGGGAGGAGAATTGGCTGAGCTGCTTGCAGTGGGGATATTCTTAGGTGACTCCCTCACTGTGTCTCCTGTCACTATCCCCCACAGCCCTGCATGGCAGTCCTACTGAAGCAACCATTCACTTTCTCAGAAACGCGCTGAATTTCCTTGTGCCTCTGATTGTTCACTTTTTTTTTTGAAAGCACATCTTGCCCTTTGCTTAAATGCCATCCCTGCTAGCCACCACTTACACTCATTCTTCTGGACCTCATCCATATATAGCTGCTGAATGAAAGAACAAAATGTAGTATCTCCATTTAGTGGAATATTATTCAGACATAAGAGTGAATAAAAAAGAAAAAATAAATAAAGGGGAATATGAAAAAAGCCATCTGCTCTGGGTAGTCCACCCTGACTGCTCAACCCGGACTTTTCCCTTTGAAACCCCATCCCTTATACCCCACTCTACTATTTTTGATAGTATTTACCACCTTCTAATAAAGTTTAACATTTTCAAAAAAAAAGAGACATGCTGATACCACTTCAACATGGGAAAGCCTTGATAACAGCACGTTAACTGAAAGGAACCAGACACAAACAGCCACATATTGTTGATTTCAGTGATCTTAGAAATGCCCAGAATTGGCTCATGCAGTGGCAGAGAGCAGATGATGGTTGCAAGGGGCTGGGTGGAGGGGGGTTGTGGAGTGACTGCTAGTGACAGGGGTGTTCTATTGGGGTGATGAAGTGTTCTGGAAATAGATGGTGGTGAGGGCTGCACAACCGTGAGTGTGCAGAAGACTGCTGAGCGCTGTCTCTGGGAGTGCTTGTTGTTGGGGCGGCTTTATTTTGTTCTCATCCTGTAATGTGAAGGGTCATCTTGTGCTGAGACCATTCAACTCCTGTGAGTGGTAAGGCTAAGAGACTTTGCAGAGTCATGTTTCTTTTTTCCCCCTTGCTGAGTGTAGGCAAAAATGGTTTAAGCCTGAGAAAGTGCTCCATATGCAGAAATGTCTTTCAGTTTTGGCTGGTGTAAAAATCTTGTGAGCTTTTTAATCATTTAGGACAGTCTGTAGGGGGAAACAGCCTGTGAAGCCTGGGTGAGACTTGGAAGAGCCGCGCTACCCTCCCAGACACGGGTGGGGATTTCACCCCCATTCAGGCAGTGAAGGGCCAAGACCCGTGAGAGGAGTTGACAGTCATGAATATTTATGTGTATCCGCTGCTTCATCTTGGATATTAATTTCTAGCTGAGTCATTTTGTGGCGGCAGCCTCATCCTACATCAGGAATTTATAGTATCTGCTCTTTGAGGTGAAGAGCTGACAGACTTGATTATTTAACAGTCTATCTTGTATTGATATCTCAGATTCCTTTGTCAATCGCAAAACAGCAGAAATACAGACGTCCTTTAATGCCGATGTGATCTGGAGCAGGTTTAGTTTCTGTACCTCAGTGACCTTATCTGCGTGTGGGGAAGATGATAACAGTGCTTCCCTCAGAGGGGCTGGTGAGAGGAGACTGAGAAGCATAAATGGAAGACTTACACGAGATGCTCATGAATGACAAAATTTAGTGCTCTCAGCCTGGTGAGGCCTCAGGGGCAGAGATGTCAGAACAGAGCAGTCCTAGCCAGAGTTCGATCCGCATTGTCAGGTTTTATGATCACTATCACCACTGTGGGTTATCAGGTAGTTTTAAGACTTGGTAATATGAATTCATGAATAATGTTAAAGACTAGACAACTCAGATCCGGTTTACATAGTTCTCAAGATTTCCTGTGAGAAATGGATATTTTTTCCCCATCTTAAATCTGAGTGGATTCTCTAAAAAAATTCTGTAGTCCTCCATCTTTTTCCTTTAATTCTCCTTTTTTTTAAATAAAAGTTTTTAAATGGAGTTACTGGGGACTGAACTGAGGGCCTCATGCGTGCTGAGCACATACTCTCTCAACTGAGGTATACTCTCCCCCATAATTTTTTTAAACTTTACTTTCTTAGTATTCAGAGGTTAGAGGCCTCTAATTCTTTTTTTGGAGACTTGTCCATAAACCGGTAAATCTAAAATTAATGGACAAAATTTGGTTTATTAAAAAAATCATTAGAACTTTTATCAATCCATTCAAAAGGAAATGCTTATTGAGTTAAAATGTTTCTCCTTTATGGTGATTTCTAATTTTTGGTCTAGCTTAACTTATTAAAAGTAATCCTCATCATCATAATGACCAAGCTTGCTGTGAGTGGACACCTACCAAAGGCTAAACTGTTTTTCTCATGTTTTACTTCAAAGCAGGTGTTTGACGGTAGGTATCAATGTCTCCTTTTTGCAGCTGAGGGATTGAGAGGTGGGCAGCTTGTCCCAAATCAAACGCAGCTGGCGGTGCCTAGCTCGGTGCTGGAATCCAGGCTGCACAGGATGCATTCTCAATTTCTCCTCTGATCAGCCTCCCGTTGAGTGGTTTCCCGAACTCCTGTGAGTCCATAAATGACCGATTTTGGCGATCTCAGCCTGATGAGGCCTTCAAAGGAGAGACACCAGTGAGAATGTGAGACAGAGCGGCATAAATTAAAATTGTACATTTTCACAAATGTTGCATTCTCAGGTAATGACTTAAATAGTTTATGTTTTCTTTATATTAGTGCTATGTAAGCACTAAAAACAAAACATTAAAAATGATTATAGTGCAAAATAGGAGTGGGCTTTGAAAGTCCAATCATTGCTAATGATGTTGCTTGTTTTTCTCTAGTGGTGTTTATTGACAGAATAATTTACAATGACTGAATTTGTTTTATGTATGTAGTCTTAGTATGGAGGAAAAGTTTGTCAGTGCATATTGAAAGTAAAATCTTTACTCTTTTCTTTCCTGATGATAAATATGTACGTTGTTTCCATGGCTTAAGTATATTTCCTCATTTGTGAAATTTGAGTGATGCCATTTACCATGTCTGACTGTGAGAGGTAGACGCCTTGTATACAAAGCATCCAAGAGCTGCTTAGTAAAAATGTGCTGTCACAATGACAGATAGTTTAGAAGGATCAACTGTGAATACTAAAGAGGGTGGCTTGTTTCTGATGCATATTCAATATGGATATATATGAATATGGCTTAAAGTAACAAGGATTCAGGGTTTTGTGTGTGTGTGTGCGTGCAGTATGAAGTTTTAATGAAATCTGTATCATTCTATTGAGACAGGGACTAGTTAAATTGACTTAAGCAGACGACCTTGAAGATTATTTACACAGAATGTGTATTGTTACAACTCAGTGTTCATGCTGCCGTGTAACTATACACTCAGACATTTAAATTCGTAGGACTCTGACCAGAAGCATTAAGTTTAGAAAAATCCACATTGATCATTTTCAGGGAATAAGCTTCTCTCTTTTGTGATTAAAGAAAATTTTGATTTATTTTTCTGCACTCTTAATAGGTTTTAAAATATCAAAACATTGATTTGACATGTCAGCTTTTTTAATAGAAAAAAGCTCATGCTGTTTTAATATGTAAATAAATGTTTTTGTATTTCAATACACTTCTATGATTTCCTGGCTCTTTGAGAAGTATTTTGCAAGATACTTAGATTACCTCCTGTTGGAAAAATACAGACATGACTTTTATGAATATAGGCCTAGTACAGGTCTGTTGGTTTTTGCTACAGTGCAAGACATGAGGACTAGGAGAGCAGTATGTGCTACATAAGCTTTTAGTTATCTGATTCTTGTTTCTGATCCACAGGCAATTTTTGTGTTGCACCTTTCCAGGCAACCAGGAAGGCCTTTTAAGCCATAGGTGGCGCTGTTACACCTTCTTACAGTCTTAACTTTCCTGTTTGTAAAGGAAGTCTTAAACAACGTTTTTTTTTTTTTTTGATTCCTTTGCTTAGTGCTTCAGGGTAGCACAATGTCCATTATGTCTGACTACCTGGAACTATTATTCTGCTTATGTCTTAGTTTTATTCTATCATCTCGCTGTGAACATTTCAGACTTCCTGTGCAAACAGTTGCAACATCGGACTTTTCTTGCAGTGTTAGAAACCAGTGAGCCGGGATTTTATAAAAGAGCTAGAAGCGGCCTCTGGAGCACCTTAAAGCTGAAAAGTGTACTGAGTTCCCTAAGTATTATCCCCACCGCTGTGTGTCAATGGGTGGTAGGAGATTTGGTACATATACAAAGGGGTGTGGTGTTTTGACTTGGGTTTGCGTGCACGCGCTGCCACTGAGCTACGTGATCCTGAGTCAGTTCTTTCTGAGTTTTTCCCTCGTCTGTGAGATGGGGACACTCATTTCTGCTTTGTAGAATTGTGAGAATTAGAAATTATGTAAAGTGTTTAGCACAGTGTGTATGACAAGAGGGCTCATAATCTTAACTGCTGTTTGGTGTGAAGCCATCATTTGATAGTCTTTGGCAATTACTGAGAAACAGGAAAATAAGAAAAGCTGGTTTTATGATGAAAGATATTTGAGGAGGTTCCATAGTTCCTATACACATAATTTAGCATCAGCAGAGTCAGGACAGTTACACAGTCGCCCTGAACCAATGTTAAGCCACAGAATTTTTGTTACTTCATATATGTTGGGGCTTAAGGGGACCCAATACTTATACACATGTTGTGTCCAGCAGCCAACTGAGAGATGACAAAGAAGAACAGGCAGGCGATAAATGTCTCCTTTATTACTGATGAAGCCACGTTCTCCATGAAATTCAGGGCTGTGGGAGAGTGAGTGTCATGACACTATGTCCCAGAATTAGAGACTTATGCAGTCCCAGGTAACTCTGGTCCACAGCGAGCATTCCCTTGAGAGATTCTGACCCATAATGCACAGGACTGTCTTGCCATGGAACTGAGCATCCTGGCTGCTTCCTAAGGGTGGCCAACACTGGAGGGGAAGGAAAGCTTTCATATGCCCTGCTTGTCTCCCCGGACTCACACCTCAATCTGTTAGTGTGAGGAGGGCTAGCCGTGGGCCAGTGGTCAGGAGTGTGAAGGGAGAAGCAGTCTCCCATGGACCAGAGGAGTGGGGAGGAGGGAATCCCCCCTCAGTTTAAACAGGTGGTGGCTTGAAACAGAAGGGTGCTCCTCAAGAGTTTATAAGAGGGGAAATAAGGATTTCCTTTGGGACTCAGAATAGTCATGAAACACAGAAGATGATTAGATGGGAGACTTGTAAATCACTTTCTTATTAAATTGAAATTTGTTGGGCACCAAAAATGTGCTACATTCTTTTCTGAGAGTTTTACAGAAATGAATCCTCCAATTTTCACAACAAGTGAGTAAGAAAGATTTGATTGTTATCCCAGGTTTACAGTGTGGAAATTGAGGCACACAGAGGGTAAGTAATTTGGCCAAGGTAACAGAGCTAGTAAGTGGCAGAGCTGGGATTTAAATCCTGGCTATCTGGTTTCCAGGCTCCCAGGGATGGGCTTTGGGTGTTTACAGGTATCTGCATCCCTGGATCTCTGTACCTCTGCATCAGTTAGACCAGAAAGGACAGGGAAAGTGGAGTTATACAGGTGCTCACAGTCGTGTCTCAGCCACTGTCCATGGAGTGTGCCCCGTGATTGGCATTAATTGTTTTCCAGGCAGTAGATCTGTTCTTATAACAGAAATTTAGTCCATTGAGTTAATCTAGAAACCCTTCCTGCTCTGCTTCTGTCCACGCTTGCCATGTGACTGCCTGCCCGAGATTGGGCCGTGGAGGAGAATCTGTACTCATGGTTGAACTCTGATATTTCAATCTGGTTTGTAGTTTCACATCTCCTGTTACATTAATAAATTAAATTTCTGGTTTTCTTGCATCAGTGTGTCATAAGTTTGCTTAATGTGAAACCAGTCCATGGGAGCCCAGGGGTGCTGACGGTATAATTTCTGAGCATGTGGCATTTCTACCCGTGCAGAAATGGCTGGAGGATGTCCACCTTCCTCACTGATTTCTCCCAGCAGCAGGGTCCTCTCCCACCCCCGGATGTGAGGATGGGATCTCTCTGAGTAGGCCATTCAGAGGCCGAGTCCACCAATCCGAAAATGATGAAGTACCTGGAAGTGGGTTTAATAGAAGACAAGGGCTTCCAGGTTGTCAGATGTGCTGTTCGAGTCCATTTGGTGAAAAGCTGTCCACTGTCTGTGGTTGAGCTGCTTCTTTGCTGTTTAAAAGTCTGTATTACATGAAGGGATTTTAAAAAGCAGAAAGGTGTGATTTCAGGTGGTACATCCGCACCGGTGAGTAGTGCTGGATGACCGCCTGTGTGAGGAATAGACAGAGTCTTACAAACTTCATAAAACAGCTTTTAAAGCTCTTCCATCTGAGTGCACTTCGTATGGGGTCCAGTTCATGACTGGTCGCGCTGAGAGGGCACGTAACTGATGATGGCAGAAAGGACACGGAGGCATCAAAAAGGTCCCAGACATGTTCTGTGTTTAGAGGATGGGGCACAGAGTAACATATTTGAGCTGGTTTTTCATTGAACACTTTTGAGTATTTTCTAGGACTCCCCAATCCCCCATGGTTCCATGCAGCTGGGTGTCCCCTCAGTGCAGCTCTGTCAGCGCTTGCCCTGGGCTGACGCGGTGTCACGGGGAGCAGGACGGTCAGTGTCCCCGGCTCCTCCGAGCTCCGTCTCCTCATCCGCAGAGCCGGGTTTCTCATCCGTGTCTACTTAGTAGGATTGCTGAGAATCACACGTGATGGTTGTCAGGTGTGACTTTTGGTTGTCTCTGTGATTGGCGTATAGTCAATATTTGATAGAAACACTTGTTTTTTATTATAATTGTGGCTCCTAGATTGCAGTGGTTTTTAGTCTGCATTTATTTTTTTATATAAATTTATCCTTATTTTTAAGTAAGCACTTGTATTTATTTATTTTCATGAAGGTACAGGGGATTGAAGCCAGGAACATGTGCGTGCACAAAAGGTGCTCTACAATGGAGTAATACCCACCCTCCTTGTCTGCACTTAAAAATAAATATTTCAATACACAAAATATTTCTTAAACACCATCATGGGTCCTATTTTCTGCATAGACAATTGAATACATATGCCATCTCAATAAGAATAAATGTCATGGGGACATACCTTTCTAAATCTGTTTACGTGTTTTAAAACGATCATAGCTAGTGAAAAACACGAGTCTTGGATCCACTACTTCTTAGGGTCTGCTTTGCCATCATGGGGAATTACATTCTACAGAGAAGGCTTATTGGATCTCATTGATATTTGGATGATTTTGCAATGTTCAAGGCTTTCAAAAGCTGACCGTTTTGTATTTTAAACTAACTACAAAGTTATCTTCTAGAAGTTGTAAGTCCTTAGCTTGTGAAGTGCCCAGTAATTCAGTTTGTATATGTCTGTGTCTCTGTGAACGTGTATGTGTGTGATTTCAGGAATATAGCAATAAGTTCCATATAGCCTTCTGAAATCTTTCTCCTCCAGTTCAAGGTGTAGGTATATATTTACACAAATAAATTGATACTCTTTTGTGATTTGGCATATTGGTGGGAATAAGAGGTTCTCATAATTGTTTCAGAAGGGTTGGGGAGCATGAGCTTAGAAAATGGGAGGAGATAGAGGCAGGGAGGTTCTTTAAACTTTGTGCAAGATGAGAAACAGTAGCTTTTCTTTTTTCTTCTAAAGCAAACTGGCACTGAATTGTAACATACTAATACTCAGAATTGCTTTTCTGATCAGAGACAAGTGCCTCAGATTTTTCAAGGCAACATGAATGATGAAATGTGTTTTAGCAGTTATCTTTAAAAGTAGTTTTATTTTTCAAGTATAAGTCTATAGACTGTTCTTTTTTTCCCAGCTGCACAAGAATTTCTCATTGACCCAGGTACGTGATCAATGTGTTTAGTTTCTTTGGGTTATTTATTTTTTTTAAGTGCTTGATTCATTCTGGTGTGAATGAATGTTTAAAATTTCTGGATTTTGATCTTTAAAACTTGCTGATTTATCAGAACTGCAAAAAACCTGATGTTTGTTCCTTGTTTGGTGGGGCAACCTATTGATTTATGTTGTCTGTTATAGAGGGAAATTCTTCCTCTAGCCTGTAGATAATTAAGTGAATGGTTTGCAGTGTGCCTTAAAAATTATTTGAATGCATTGAGCATGTTTGTCCAGTGAATTTTGGATTGAGTCATAATAATGACTTTGCTTTGATTCTGTGGCTTTTGTCCTCTCCACAAGAATTTGAATTCTCTGTTGCATTTTGTATTCGTGTTCTTAACAGGGGAAGGAATTTTGCATTTTTTACAGAGGTGGGTTTTCCTATCCCCTCTGAATTCCTTCTGTAATTGATACAGCGAAAATCTGTTATTGCAGTGCTTAATTATTTCATAAAAAATTTTTTGGCTTAATCAGAAACAATGACAAAGAATGATAATAAAAAATACTAAAACCTTCCTTCCTTTGAAGAATAGAAATGAGGTGGTCAGGCTCACGCATGCTTTGTACCTGACACACTTACTCTCATGTCATTGTGTATCATGAGTCGGAGATGGAGTTGCTTCAGGTTTATAGATTTTTGTTTTAACATTTGTGTTGAATTCATTCTCTAGGCCTGATGATTCCTGTTGCCTTTGTGGAAAGTGTAGATGAAGGGAAACAAATGCTTTGTTTTGTTTTCAGGAGGCCTGAGATGCTGATGAGAAAAGAGTAGAGGGTGGGCTGAGGAAAATAGTGATAGACCCTAACCTCCAGGCTGAAATTGATGAACAAAGAAATCAATTAAGTGTATCGGTATTTGACTAATAGAAGTCAGACAGCCCAGACTGTCTAGTTATGCCCAAAGGAAAGTACTGAATTCACCTGCAGAATTAGGTGCTTTACCATGTAGAAGCAGCTTACAGCAATCAGAAAAATCAGTGATGAGATATAAAAAGAATATAATATCTTTTATTTCTGAAACTGTTCTACATTAAGTTGTGTAGAGCTAAAATTAAGTTTCAAGCACCAGGAGTTAAGAGTTTAGGTGGTTCTGTGGGATCGTTATTCAGGGATGTGTCTAGACCCTGCTGGAGTGGCCGAAGCTGGCAGGAAAAGATCCAGAGCCAGGATTTGTCATCCTAGGATGTCCTCCATAATGGTTCCATGTGGGAGCCCATGATTGAGTTAACAAGTTGTAACACATCCCAGCCGCCTGTCAACTTTAAGAAAAAAAATGTGCTTATTAACTGCTTTAAAGCAAACACCTGTGCATCCTCACTCCTGTCTCCTTGCCATAAAAAGCAGAGACAATGCCTTGCTTGCATATTTGAGGTTATAGATAGCACACTGCTTATTGCAGAGCAATGACCCAGGCCCTCAGCTATAAACGCCAGGCCTGCGTGGTGTTAGATAGTCTATTATCCCCAAAACAGGGACCAGGCTGGTCTGGTGGTCTGCTTTGTAATGAACATGTCTAAAAAATATATCTTGTTCCCCTCAGCCCATGACTTCCCTAAAGGTAAACTAAGCCTTAGTACTCATGGTGGAGTCTACAATCTCTGTCTCATCCCTTCTTTCCCCAAGTTCCTGCCTACTATCTCACAACTGTTATTGACTTTTTACTTTGATTATACACAATAAATATGGGAGCATTTGAGAGACTCGTGGATTTGGCTCCCTAATCCCTCTCGCTTTCTTTCCTTTTTCCGCAGTCTTGAGAAATTCATTCCGTGTCGGTAAGACTTCCGCCAGCCAGAACCCACAGTTCCAGGTGAGAAGGATGCAGGCTTTATCCCTCCTACCCGAGGGAGAGAGAGGAGATAATTGAGATATGCTCCCCTGTGGTCCCTTCCTGCCCCAGGGCCACTCCAGTTCACCTGCAGCCTTCTGGCCTCTGCTCACAGGGCCTCTGTCCCAGGATTGACCGCAGCCTTTTATTCCCTTGTCAACATTCCCTGTGCCTTTCAGAGGTTGCTCTCTTCTCTGCAATTCAACCCTGGCAGATGTGATGGTGGTCAGCGTGCTGATGGGCAGTTACTTGGGGACTCCCAGGAGCCATGCTGATTCTCCTGAGTCATTCGGGGTTACAGAACTGTCAAGCACTGCAGGAAGCCCATTCACGTGAGTTCAACACAGCATTACATCACTTTCATTTTATTTTTGAATTTTCAGTGGAGAAATTATTTGTAGCACACTGTTCCAGATTTTAGGCCGCCTGCTTTCCTCACCACCATTTCCTTGTTGGCTCTGGTGCTTGTTTTAAGAACCAGGTTTCTTCTCTGGTCATTTGTAGCAGCTGGGCTTGCCGAATCCTTGATTTGCATTTGAAGCAGAATGCTTCTTCGTGATGTCAAACTGATTTTCCTTGTCATGTCTGAATATTTCTTGTACACTCAGCAACAGTTTCAAGTGAAATGCTCTTGTCCAATTTCGGTTAACTAATATTTGCTGATCTCCTGCTTTCATGCTGAGGGCAGTTTCTTCTTCCTGTAATAAATGTTAGCAATTTGCATTTACTATGGAAGGTACTAATCCGAGGTGCTTTTGTTCTTAACAGTTTTAATACAAATCACCCATTAAAATGTACAGCGGATTTTACTCTATGCCCAGAAATGTGCATCCCAGTCAATCTTAGAATATTTTCTTCCCCCCAACAGGAAACCCAGTACGCATAAGCAGACATTATCAACTTCCCCATCCTCCCCAAGCCCCAGGGAGCCACTCTTCTGTCTCTGTGGATTTGCCTGTGCTGAACATTTCATGCAAATCGAGTCACTTCATGTAAGTGGAACCGTCTATTTTGACTGACTTCTTTCACACTGAGTAACGTTTTCAATGTTTGTCCATGTTGTGGCCTGAGTCAGTACTCTATGCTTTGCTATTGTTGAATAATATTTCACTGTATGGCTGGGCCCCTTTGTTTACCCATTCATCACGTGATAGTCATTTGGGTTGTTTCTGTTTTTTTGGCTCTGAAAATTAATGGCGAAAAGTAATGGTGAATATTCCTGTAGGAGTTTTTATGTTAACATTTGTTTTCAGTTCTCTTACTTGTGTGCCCAAGAAGCAGAATTGCTGGATCATTCAGAAGCCAAATGTTCAACTCTCTGAGGACGTGCCAGGATGTTTTCCAAAGTGGTCACGCTGTGTTACATCCTCACCAGCAATGGCTGCGGGCTCTGCTTCCTCTGTGTCCTCATTAGTGCTTGTTAATCTTTTTTTGATTTTAACCTATTGTAGTGAATGTGAAGCGGTTTCTCCTAGTTGTTTTGACTTGATTTCCTTTAGAGCTAATGTTATTGAACACCGTTTCATTGTGCTTATTGGCCATTTGTATATTTTCCTTGAAAAATATCTTTTCAGATTCTTTTTTCATTTTTTAATTGAGTTGCCTTTTTATCGTTGAGCTGTGGAATTTTTTTTTTGATACACAAATTCCTTATCAGATAAATGATTTGAAAAAATTTTCTCCTGAGTGTTGTTTTTTCATTTTCTGGATGGTGTCTTTTGAAGCAAAGTTTTAAAGTTTAATGAACTCCAATTTATCTCTGTTTTCATTTTTCCTTGTGCTTTTGGGGTAATATTTAATATCTGATGTATTTTATTAAAGCTTGTATATATAAAATAACTTAATTCTTAGGACCGTTCTAGGAGATGGGTGCGGTTGTTGTCCCCAGTCTATGCATCGGAGACTGAGATGCAGAGAATTTGACTGACATATTAGTGTCAAAGCTACCCAGTGCTGTGGGAATTCAGACCCTCATGTTTTTCCCTAGCATCTGAGCTCAACACCACCATGCTCCAATCTTTCCAGGAAACGTTAATGAAAAAATCTTTACTTTTTTGATTTCTTGTTAGATTTTTTTCTTATTGGGGACCTCAAATTCTCATTTTCTTTTCGGATATCAGTGTCGATTTATTTTAGGTCTCATGTAGGGAGAAGCATTGCTATCAGTTAACTTCTTTATTACTCACTCTCCAGTGATGATTGTTGCTAGTTGATCTAATCAAGTCATGCTTAAGTCTTTCCTGCTCATGACACTAACAGCAGAGTCATGACTTATAGAATGCTCAAAGAAGAAAGTACTTGATTGATTTTATTTTGCCAACAAATCAAACCAATCAGATAAAACCCTGGTGTTGACACAGACTATAAGCCCTCCAGAATAGGGTCACTGTCTTCATTGTGTTTCATTTGTTGGGTCACAGTGTCTGGATAGTGCCTTGCTGTCCAGCAGTTTTGTGAGGATACGGTGCTCGTGAATCATTGTAAGGACAGAATTTTGACAACAGACTGTGTTGTTCATTTCACGACGGGAAAGGTAATATAGAATTACTGTTCAGATCTGTTTTAAAATTAAGCTTTGAATTTTGAGAATAGTTCAAGAAGCCATACAAAGCTCTTTTTCACTAATTTTAGATCTATCTTAGACACATTATGTTTACATAGCAGAGTAACTTATCAAGTAGATTTGACAAAAGGAGTGTTATATTGATTATTTGTTTTAGTTGAAATATTCTACCAGGGATAAAGTCATAAGTGCCCATAAATGAACAAATATATTTGTATTTAAATGCAACATGGGAGCAGACTACATATGTTTCTATATAATATATATGACTGTGTGTTTTAATCTTTCTGTCAGTGTTTTAATAGTTTTTCAGCAATTTTGTAACTTTAGAATTCTTCTATGGAAATCACCCCCAATTCTAGTGCAGTTTGTACTGTGTATCCTGTCTTATGCATGGGATTCCACTGTCCCCTCAGTGAGGAATTTCCTCTCCTATTGTGTTAGGAGCAGAGTTAAAGGAACTGTGATTTCTAGGCCTTTGCTCTCCATGTGTTTGCAGTTGGCTCTCAGTCACGATTTTCCCTTTCCAGAGTTTTTATTGTTAAATTAGAATTTCTGAAAATAACTATTAATATGTTGCATTGGTCTCCCTAGAAACTTGACGTCTTTGTGCTTTTCAGTTTTCAATTTATGAAAAATGCAAATGCACTCTTGTTTTTAAGTTGTCCTTTTTCAATAGATATTTATCTCTTAATTGATAGAATAATTTTTTCCCAATGAATGAATCGGTGTGCATGTTTTAAAGGATAACTTACTTTTTATTTTTCTTATTGTAACAGTAATATTCATTGTAGAGAATTTAGTAAATAAGGATTAACACAGTAATAACTTCACAATGGCCTCTAATCTCACCTGGAGATACAGTTGTAAGGTTTGAAATTGAGAATTATAAGTCCTCTCAAATTTTTCTTTTTCAAGTACATATTGGTTACTGAGATCCTCGAATTCCCATATGAATTGTAGCAGCAGATAGTCAGTTTCTGCAGAGGAGCCCGCTGGGATTGTGATCGAGACCACGTTGAATATACGGATCGCTCTGGGGAGCACTGCCATTCCAAGAGCACTTTCTTTTGATAGGGGAATGTGTGTGGAGTGTCTGTCCTGGTATTTAGGTCTTCTTTAACTTTTTTTTTCAACAATGCTTTGAGTTTACAGAGTATTATTTTACTTTAATTATCTTTGCCTTTATATTGAGGACAAGTGTGCAAGGTACCGGGATCAGAAGTGTATTTGAGCCCCGCAACTTGCTGCCACCATGGACGCTGCGCTCTTGCTTCACCCGCTGTACAATCTTGCACAGAATACGACCTCAGTAACTCTCTCTTGAATGAATGATTATATGATTGTTGGATGATGCTTGAGAGTCCTTGTGATGATTTTTTTCCCCAGCCTTTCCCCAGTTCTTAACTATGCCCTTTCTCTTCCTAAACTCCAGCCTGGGTTTCAGCCTGCCTGTGGCATTGATTTTCCTTGTCTGTGGACTCTTCCTTTCACTGGTTCCCGATAATGTTACATGTGGGCTGTGGAAACTTGCTAGATGTCAAGAAAGAGCTAATCCATTGTAGGCCAGTATTTTTAGAGTTTGTT
The DNA here is from genome assembly GCF_048564905.1 of Vicugna pacos. NCBI lineage: Eukaryota > Metazoa > Chordata > Mammalia > Artiodactyla > Camelidae > Vicugna > Vicugna pacos. Next base: position 102,656 of record NW_027328823.1, on the reverse strand, counting down.
ATTGTTTTATTGATTGAAATTAAATGAGGCTGCCCCCTGAGCCCTCCCATGAGCACTTTTGACCTTCCTACAGCTGATACTGCTCTAGTTGCTGCATGTGCCCTTTCCCCAGCCTTGATTTTGTAATTGAATAAGTCACCATCACTGGAGCCCTCTCTTTAAAAGATAAAGAGAACATTTGCTCCTTTTCCCTGTTTGGAGACTTCAATGAGATGAGATCCCAGATAAAGAATGGAGCCCCACCTCTTTCTGACCCCCGCTGTTTCCGTTCCTTTCTTCAGGGGAAAAGAGTACAATTCAACAGTATAAAGATTGATTGTGAGCTAATGAGATAGACAAGACAACCGATCATTTATTAAATAACCTTTCATGATAGAAACAAATGTATTATACACACAAACAGCACACAAAGCACTGTAGTACCATGGTTACAATCGTGGGTCCGAGTTCGTGTCCTGCTCTGGAGAGACCAGTCCTGTGAGATGGAGAACTGGTAAGTCGGCTTAGCCTCTCCAGAACTGGTTTTCTGTCCTGCAGAGACGGGGCTCGCTAGGCGTCTCCCCCGTAGAGGTGCTGTGGGGTGTAAATGATGCGCATGGGCAGCCTGAGCACAGCTGCTCATTCCTCGTAAGTGCAGGGTAGCATAGCTTTTGCGGTGATGGCTTTATGACCGCCCCATGTAGACTGTCAGTGCTCTGAAGGGATGCCTTGTGGTTTGGAGATGGGATTCTCACTTCTGTAAATACCCAAGTGTAGTGTTATTGGGCCCTGCTGATTTCAGTCTATTCTTTAGAAAGTACATATTGTAGATATATTTTTCAAGCATGCGTGCTTTTTTTCTTTTACTATTAAAGTTCTACCCTCTCATCTCTTGGTGTTACTTTTCATGGAATCCAGGAAACAGTCCTAAGCTACCTGCCTCTTCACACTTTTCCGTGGTGGTTTCCTTCCCTGATTAGAAGAGGGTTTTGCATAGGAAATTTTATTTGTTCCCCTTTTCTTGGAGTCTCTCTCTCTGTCTGCCCATCTCTCACCTCTCAATCTGTCCATTTCTCAACCCACTGCTTCTTCTGACATGTTCCAAAACGCATTTCAGGTAGCTTACAGAAGAACAGATACCAAATAAACAGGTGAGAAAATGGGGCCCAGTTCAGACAGTGAGGCTAGGAGGCGAGCCTGTGTGAGGGTTGCAGGCGTGAGACACATGCCTCTGCCATGTGACTTATAAGATCGACAGCAGCAGTGTGTTTCAAGCTCCCAGCAGACACAGGGAAGCAGGATTTGAGGGAGATGCTTACTGGCTGTGAAATAAATAAGTGACTTAGGAGAAGCCCAGCCTTTCCAGCTACTAAGGCTTAGGAGAATATTTTGAGTGTCTTCCAAAATCAGAGTATGGCATCTTTTCTTTTTTCAGAGTTCTATGTATAGTTGGTTACATTCTATACCTGGAAATTTCTCCAAAACTGCTTCCCACGTGAGTCCCATGGCTCGGGGATTGGGTGGTTCTGCTCATTGATGGGGGTTGGCCAGAAACAGAAAATGAGAGCCTCAAAGCGGCCTGGGATTTGTCAGTTATGTTTTGTCAGTGCTGTAGGTTTCAAGAAATGCTTTCACCGTTTCTCTCCATCTGAGGCGGCAGCGTAATCTCTTACCAGCATCAGGAGCTCAGGGCCACGGGATGGTGGGGGCTGACTGCACTGCCGTCAAGACAGCTGAGCTAGTCACTGCAGGTGTGGTTCTTTTACATACTGCAGTTCATGCTCTTTACTAGAATGTTTCAACAGGGAGTTAATTAACTGAGTTAATTAACATTTAATAAATATGATCTTTGTTGAAAAGACAGTTATAGGCAGAATATAAGCTGTGAAGTCTTTAAAAACGGTTTCATTACTGAAATTTCATTTGGGGAGATACACGGTTTATCTTATATATGGCTCTCTTTTAAAGTAACAAAGAAACAAGACAGAAAAGGCAGAGGATGATTTCTGTTCTTCCTCTCGGCTTGCAGGTGCCTTCACCTCCAGTGGCATCCATCCAGACACCAGCACTGACACTGGCCGTGCTCAGAACTGCCTCAGCCCTGAAGACACTGCTGACAAATAGAAGGGGGCCACGCCCTGTTACAGCAGGTGCTCTCACTTTGTGGGTCCTTATGTAACTGCGTGGTGTTAATCAGGATCGCCCGTCCTACATTGTGTGACGCTGCTGCTTTGTCTCCTAGTTACTTGTTTCTCTAAGTATTCTTGTATTATTCTCCAATGCATAGTACTACACACCTAAAAATGCTTTTTTTCAGATGAAAAAGAATGTGCATTTAAAATAATAACTCTGAAAAAGGGGGCAAAAAAGGCTATCCTTGTCCCGCTATTCAAAGATAATAATTAACACGTTAACGTATATTTTCATCAGTGTGGATCACCTCTGTCATAAAAAACCAGAGAGCACTCTGTGACTGTTTACTGTGTGGACACCTCCATTTTCCATTCGGCTTTTTATATGTTTTTCTACAATATTCTGTCTCCTCTGGCATGATTTTTGATGACCAGTATAGCATTCTGTCTTGTGGAGGCATTGTCCATTTTACTTCGGACTTAAATAAACTTTTAAATTCCAAGTATACTTAACTGAAATACTGAAAAGAGAACTGTGGTGGTAGAGGAAGGCCCTACCTCCCTTCCCCTTATTTCCGAAGAGTAAAAACTGTTGAAAATTTGATATATAAGTTTCATGACCTTTATGCCTATGACATACATATATACACACATATGAGAATTCCATGTATACGTGTGTGTATATATGCTTTATTTAAAAATGAGACCATACTATATGTTTTTCTGCAGCTCGCTTTAATCACTCAGGTGTATATCATAGACGTCCTCCCACTCCAGACTCACACGGTCCTTTCAGATAGAGTGGAGGGGTCTCCTGATTTGCGGGTGTGGTCTCTTTCCCACGCACACCTTTGGTGAGAGAATGCTGTGGACAAGGCCCTGGACCACGGCGAAATGCCGGCTCCCTCATTGCTCGCAGCTCGTCGTGATTTAACGCATCATTGTCTTGATGGTGGACAGTTAAGTTTTCTCCATTTTCCACTGTCAGAAAGGATATTTGACTGGCATCCTTCTTGTACAGACATTCCTGTGATCTTTTATGAGTATTCCTTTAGTTAAGGCTTCTGGAAATTTAGTCCCTGGATGTGACATTTGCATTCATCACAGACTCCATTCAAGTAACTCTAGAAATTCCTTCCATAGGGGAATGAAAAGATGCACAATTACTTATGTAACCAATTCTCTATTGCTGGATATGATTTCACTTCAGTTTTTCTTCCCACCATTGTAAACAGTGCTGTGTAAATGCCCTGATGGGTACATCTTTTTGGACTAAATTTGTTTTTTCCTAGAGGAAACGATTCGTAGAAGTGGTGTTGAGTCAGTGTGTACGTACGTTTTTCAGAGTTTACATATCCATTGACATGTCGTCCTCTGAAAATGTCGCTCATGGTTTCTTCTCCCACAGATGGACACTAGATAGAATATCTTTTAAAAATATTTGCCAATATGATGAGCAAAAGTGCTTTTTCATTGTTTTAGTTTGCATTTGATGACCAGTGAGGTATTGAGCATTTTTCACTCATTAGCCATTTGACTTTTTTAAAATGAATGATTCCTTTTATCCTTTGCACACATTTAAGTGGGGGAGCTTCTTGTTGGTTTGTGACAGCTCTTTGTATGTTATGAACATTAACTTCTTGTCTTCAACAACATGTATCACAGAGCTTTTTCTTGTCATTTCTTGCCTTTCATTTTGTTTAGGAGGATTTTAATTTTGGTAGTGTCTCAAAATATTCTTATGATAATAAATGTATTCCTTATGTGTTTTATCTTTGAAATTATTCTTAAAAATAATTTCTTATACTGGAATAAATCTCCTCTGTAGGTTTCTTTTAATCTCTAAGATGGAGATGATAATAGTACTTGTTAATGTAAGGGTAAGTTGAGTTAATAAGAACAAAGTGTTGTATTTGCTGTTATTAGTACTTTTTTATATTTACATCACTATCTGTAAATTATCTTGTGGTCCTTATGAGAGGAATAGTATTTATTCTTTCTAGGTGATTGTCTGATTGTCTCAGGACAATTACTGAAGTCATACTTTTCTCTTTGATTTGAAATCCCACCTTTACAAAATACTTATGTACACTAGAGTCTCTTTTTGAGCTCATGGTTCCCTTCTGTCAATCTGCCTTTCTTACTCCAGCACCATAACTTACATATTGTAAAAATTTATTTAATAATTGGCAGTCTGAATTTTTTTTCATTCTTTTCTTCCATCCCAAATTTTCTTGTCTAGTATTATGATTTTATTATTCCTGAAGAATTCCAAAATATTTTGTTCAAGTTAAAAAAAAATCAGATTGGAGTTGTCATGGGAGTTTTCAGTAAGTTTTGAATTATTCTGATGAGAACTTACATCTTTACAAAACTGCTTTCCTCCATGCAATTTGTTGATGTCTCTACATTCTCACCTCTTACTTTACCCCTCAGTACAGCCCTGAAGTTTCTCCATTTAGAACATGGGCATTATTTTTTAACTTATTCCAGATTATTGTTTATGTTTTTGTCAATTTTGTAAGTGAAAATTTTTTGCTATTATATTTTTAAACGCTTAAAACTGAAATTTAGAAAGGAAGATTCGGTTTGTAAATACTCACTTTGTAATTTGTCATTTAAAATTGTAAGTATTAAGTAGTTGTTCCAGAATCCTTTCTTTTTTGTTTTTAAAAATTTGTGTCGAAGATTCTCAAAATGTTCATAGCTAAGTAGTATAGGTGGGGAGACAGATGGAGAGAGGTAGTGTGGCTCATGTACAAACTGTGAGCAGTTTCATGGCTGCCTTTAGGCTGGAGAAACCACAGAAGAGCCCAGGTTAGACAAGGAATGGCTTTGTATGCACTTGAAAGCCAGCTTTCCTGCCTGTATGGTGAAGCCTGGTGGGCGTGGCAGGTAGATGATCAAGGTCTGATCAAGGTCATTTGCTGCACAGAGCCCTGTGTCTGTGAGAAATGGTGACCATTGCCATGGCAAATGCTTGGTGCCAGGAACAATGCAGGGGAGCTGGGGAGCCTGTGTTAAGGATTTTCCAGTCCTGGGAGTGGGAAGATCAGACTCTGCATTCAGATCTGAGTTTGAATTAATCCTCTTTAGTTTACTGGACCTCTGACTTTTGTCAAGTTATGCATCCTGTTTGAACTCCTGCTTTGTTGTCTCTCAAAACAGAAGAAATACAGCCTGCTGCTAGAGTGTTTGATCAGGGTAAATGATTTGTGTCTATAAGATGCCACGTACAGTCACAAGCTCAGTGAGCAATGAGCTGTTTTCTCTTCTCCTGCAAATCAGTGCTCGATAAGTCATCAGCAGAAAGCGAGTCCCTAATTTGTATGTGGTGCAAGGAAGAACAAAACTAACGTCTTGCCTTTCCCTGGCAGTATTCTTACTTCTTTGCTTCATGTACCTCTTTCCTCCTTCACTCTCCCCTTTCACCTCCTCCACCAAGAGCCCGAGACTCTCTCAGAACACTAGATTCAAATTATTTAAATGTTGGCTCAGTCCCATGAAATGACAGTGACTTAAAAAAACTGTACACATCCCAGAATTCATTGTATTTGATTTACACACACACACACGTGCACACACACACACACACACACATCAGGCTACCTCCCATTTGCTGAGGGAGAAGGGCCACTTTTTCTGAGTTTTCATTTACTCAGCGTGAGAGCAGTCTCTTAAGCAGAATTTCACCTGGCTTCGTGCATGGTTTTTTAAATTGGATTTCTGCTTTTTGTCCATAAAAATATTCTCCTATTAGAAGACAGGAAGTGGAGACATAGATATTCTGCTGAGATATTGGTGTTATCATATTTGAGTTTTAATGGACATAAGGCGGCATAGAGTCATACATTATTATGGATGAGAATCCATGATGATGTAACTTGGACAAGAATCTGGGTCTCCTGCCATCGTGTCCATGCGGGTGAAGAGGCAACTGGGTGGGGGATGGCAGGGAACCTTCTTGCTTGAGTTCCAGGTTCTTGTTAGTTTTCATTGCTCAGCTGCCTTTAGTTTATGTCCATGAGGCCTCTCATGGGAAGGTCACTATGTCCTGAGAGACTGAGTTACTAATCAGCAGAAAGCTCTGGACCCACTCATATTTTCCAGAGTTTTTCTGCTGACCTGCTGACACTTTATATAAATGAGACCTAACAAACTACTGGATATAAAATACTTATTGTTATCATTTGCCCTCAAGTTCCATAGGAATGGGGTGCTGTCTCAGGCTGTCTAAGGCTAGATCTGAACAAAGATAGGGTGATAGGCTCCGCTGCTGGACCCTCCCCAGTCGAATGGGATTTCCACCTTAGTTTTTAGAATCAGGCAGATGAGTTCAAATCTTGTCTTTACCAGTTATTAGCTTTGTGACCTTGGGGAAATAACTACTTTTTTGGTTCCAATTTTCTTTATCTGTAAATAAGTTCAGTATTTATTTTAGGGATTTTGTTTTAGAATTGAATGTGCTAATTCCCTAATTTATTCCTAAAATACTGATCACATGGTTCTATGCTGGTGCCTTAGTAGTTGATTGCTAAGGGACTCAACAGTGAGAATGGGGATGGGGCCCCCTGGATCATACAGTTTATATTCCAGGATATGCTTGTAAAAGACAAGATTGCAGTGGATTTTTAGTAAATGTCCATTCCTTTCCTAATCCCCATTGATTGTGTATATATCTTTATACTAATATATGAACAATTTTTTTTGCAGTTTAAATCTCTTTGTAGTATTTAAAGAATGTAACTATAACAAAAATACGTGAAATAAAATGACTTGACTTTTATTTTCCTTTCAATAAGCAAAACAAAAGAAAATAGAAAAGAAAAGAAAAAGTATTGAAGGAGTAGAAATAATTTTATTTCCGTGGAATCAACTCCCTATGTTAGGTTTTTCCATTGTGTTGTTCAACATCATATAAAATTGACAGGTTGTGACTTCAGTGTTGATAGCTAGGTGAGTATAGTTTCTTTTTGTGGTTGTCTTTGATGAATTATTTGCACTAGATCATAAATGATGTGCATGTTACATATTGGAAACGAGGAAACTTTGGAGACATACTACCTCCAATGCAGTCATTTTGTTACCGAGTCCAAACTCGTTCTGCTCGCCGCATGACAGGCCAATAAACCGGGAGATGAGGTGTTGGAGCAAGGAATAGTGACTTCACTTGCAATGCTGGCAGACCCAGAAGACGGCAGACTGATGTCCTGGAGAACTATCTTCCCCAAGTAAGAATTCAGTCTCCTTTTATACTAAAAAGGGGGGGGTTGTGGTTGGTTGTTGCATACTTCTTGCTTTATGAATTGTTTGTCCTTTGAATCCGCTGTTCTTGCAGCTGTCCATGTGGATCAAATCATGGTACCCCTGTAAAACCTCCAAAAAAACAAAGGCTATTCTCTATTATGCAACTTGCCATCTCTACAGAAGTGCAGATGAGCTAACATTTTTAAAGATCAGGGCCAGGAGAATAGGCTTTCCTGCAGATTTCAGGCTAAAGGCAACTTTCTTTTTCAAATGGTGCAGAGCTACCAAGTCTGAGCCTAGGAAACAGGGCACAGGTTTAAACTCAAAGGAACAGATTTAACATAGGGTAAAAACTGTACATTTTATTACAATTCCGTTTCCAGCTTCATAGATAATATTAGTAAGAAATACGAGCAATTTTGTATTTTTGCTTCTTAATAACCGATAAGTGTACCAACTATATTTTGTGAGCAGGGATGCTGTGCAGGCATTGGGGTGACAGCAAACTCTTGTAGGGGGTGGCCGACCCTGCAACATCTCTGATGCCCCGTGAGTGTTGGTGAGGGTCCCCGTAGCCAGGGGCTCTCTTCAGGAACCAGCATATGGGCATTGACCTCTGGAGACCTCTTTTTCGGCTGCAGGAATTTTTTCAGATATTGAGATTGAAAAATCACTCCAGCTGGGAATAATTAGGGAAAAAAAAGAAAAGGAAAAGGGTTTGGAGTAGAGTAGAAGAGTAGGACTTAAGATCACGGAGCCTGAGTGCTTGGCAGCGGGGCCTCGGGAGAGAGGGGAGCAGAGGTGGGGAGGGGCCTGGCTCCGGAACCAGCTCCTGTAATTGTCCCTGCACGCAAGCCACATAGCTTTAAATTGGCCTGGGCCACCTCTCTGGGCTGGATATCACCCTGGGCAGAACCGTGGTATCTGTAAAGTAAAATGACTTCACAACTATTGCACAGAGCTGCAGGTGTAAGAGAGCCTAAGCCTGTCTCAGAGTGCAGGGGACAAGCGGAAAGGAATGGCAAAATTTCCACTGACAATTGAAATTTTGTTAAATAGCCTGCTACAGTTGTTTGCATCACTTGAATGAATGCAGGCATATTTCTGTGGGCATTTATAGGTTCACTGAACCCCACCAGCCCCTCTTGCCCCCATCGGAGATGGGCTTTCTCAAGCACAGTGCCCCTCCTGCTTGGGTGGAAAACGCTGCTGGTCCTTGCCTGGGGCCGGGCTGCTGCAGGGCACTGAATCCCCGAGGCACGGCCTGTGAGACACGACAGGAACATCTCTGCTCTTGACTGGGTGCCTCCGTTTCCCCTGCAGTGTAAAAATGCCGATGACTGAGTTAGAAGCATGCTTCCAAGCTGTCCATGTCCTTGGCATCCAGAAGCGGAGCCTGGAAGCTTTCGAATTTATCCAGAATGCGGTTTACATTCACCTTCAGCAGGTGAGTGTATGTCCTTACACAAGTGGAGGAATTACTGCAGTTTTCCTGGAACTTTCTCACTACAAGTCCATTTGATTTTTCTGTGCTAGGATTCAGTATGGCCTGCTAAAAACTCTGGAGTGAGATCTTGAAACCCTGATGAAGAGCATTATTTATTTCATTTCTCTATATGATACTCTTTTACTTTTAAAATTCAGAATTTTTGGTTGTTTCAAAAATTTTTTGGGGGGGTTGGAGAATCATGTTTACTCTTACCATCTTTGCAACCTGTTGCTTTGTGCCTCTCACCTGTCTTCTGTCACTTGTGAGGCGGTTCCATTTGTGACCCTGTCCGGGTTGTTCATGTTATAAAACATAAAGCCTGTAAAAGTACAGTCCCTTTTCCTCCGAAGACATTCCACAAATACTCCTTTAACCTGGGTGTGGTTTTAAGAAGACAGAATCTTTAGAACATGTCCTTGCAGGTTGCTAGTGCAAAATCCCAAAATCAATAGTCTAGCTCAACATCTAAAATCTTTCTAATTTACCTTGGAATTGTATGGATAAGTGAAGCAGTTTGCTAAGAACTCAGACCAGGTTTAGAATACAGGTTGGTGTAGCTCAGCAGGTCCTCCCAAGCTGATGCTCTGCCAGAGGGCGGGGCCGAGGGGAGAGGGCGGGTCCTGCCCTCCCTGAGGTGACAATTTCATGGCAAAGACTTTCACCTGGTGAAGAACTTGGAGTTTCTTCTAAGAAGAGTGGGTCTGAAAAGAGTCCAAAAAGCGCGGGAGTGGCACAGTCCCATTTGTCTCAAGTAGGGGAGAGCGGCTGTGGGGCCACTTAGGAGACTCGTGAGTCCAGGTGGGCAGTGTTGGTGGCTTCCACTTGAGCTGTGGGACGGTCAGTGTTTAAAAGCGAACATATTGAAGGCATGTTTAGATGGTAAAAAGGAAAGGATGAAGGCTGGCTGTGAATGCAGGATGGAGTAAGGCCCAGGTTTCTGGGTGGATTAATGAGGTAAATGATGGTCCTTCTGTGCTCTGAGGAGGGAAAGCTGCAGAGGGAGTTCTGCGGAAAACTGATGAGTTCAGCTGTGGGTAAAGTGAAAGGTTGTTAGATGTGTGGTCTGGGAGCTCAGGTGAGAGCCAGTAGTGAGTAGGGGGAGGTGAGAGGGACTTTCAAATAATTTTGTATTGTGAACATACAAATAAGTATGAGTAATGACACATTTAACACCTCTATATTCTGGATTTAAAGCCCAGTAACATTTTGCTATACTGACTGGAGAGGTTCTTAATATTTTTTAATAGAAATTAGTAGAAACAAAATAGTGGAGTTAGTGAGCATCTTAGAGTAGATGTGTGTCCTTGTATGTATTTTTATACCTCATCTGTTTATAATCATAATCTACAAAAAGTTATCTTGCTTAGCATAAGAGTTAAACACAGGGACGTGACACACATTGTTGGGGGTTGAAGCTGATCTTCTCGGGCAAATTATGGACCCTCTCTTTGCCTTAGTTGCATCGTCTGTGACTGCCCCAGGGCCCCTCATCACAGCTGATTTCCTAGAGTAGATGTTGGGAGGGAGGCTGCTGAAGGGAGTAAGAGGTGGCAACTGCTAGGGATATTGAAGAGAGACAAAAACAGATTAAAGCCGATAAACTGAGTACAAATACCCTCTAAATAGAAGGAATCCCGCAGTGTTTTGAGCCGCTTATCATAAGGGAAAGAAAATCACTTGGATCCAAAGCTCTTGAGCATATGAGTATTGTGGGTGGGAGGGTGTCATTATAAAAGTGTTGAGAAAAGGCCTCTTTGTTTTCCTTGACATTACCAGTAAGGATGGGGAGCAGAAGCGAAACCCTCTGCTTCACAGTTGAAGGTGCTGTTTTGTGCGAAACTGACCAAAGTTTGGAAACCAGTCATCAGCGATGCTGGCAAATGAAGAGGCTTCTGGATTGGGTGGGGCACTTGCTGTGACTTCCAGGTGACCTGCTGGCTGGGGGCTGTGTGGCGGGCAGTAGTTTTGCAGGGTAGCCCGGGCATAATCCCTAGCTCTGATGCTGCTGGTCTGATTAACAGACCTGGGCGCAAACTGTCCTAATGGGGCAGCTCGGGATGTGGCCCTGCCGTGCTGAGAGCGAGAAGAGGGCTCCCCTGAGGAGGTGTCCCTGCAGAGACTGGAAACGTCCTCCTGCAGGGGAGGAAGAGCCTCTGAGCAGCGGGCCGGATGCACAGGCAAGACCAGCATGAGCACTGATGTTTCCGGGAGCCGGAAGTCATACAGTGGCCCAAACGGCCTTGTTCCTCAGAGACTGGAGGAAATAGATGCTGAAAAGGCAGGCTAGGGTCAGACCCTCTGGTGGGCTATGAGTGACAGGAGAGGATTGTTCAGGCAGGCATGAGACAACCCTGTGGGCGTCCCAGCTGGGGCGTCACGCCGAAGGGAAGAGCAGAGTTATAGACTTTGCCACTTATTAGCTGTGTGACTTTGAGCAATATCACCCCACCTCTCTCTCTATATATCTTCATCTGTAAAGTGACACAGTGACAAGGTCGTGTCATCAGAAGTATTAGCTTAGCTCTGATCCTCTTTGTCGACTCCTGTCAGTGCTTCCCTGCAAGGTTCTGCAACGGCTGCTTTTACCCTGAGACGGGAGGGCATAGAGGGACACTGTAATACCCGAGGGAAGAAAGGGGTTGCTTTAAAAGCAGACATGTAACATCCTGCAGCTGCAGACCTGCAGGCAGTTTGGTTGACTGTCCTTGAGAGGACTTTGGAGGCCTTAGCGTCGTCTTAAGTCTTGTTTCCTCTTGGGGACCGGATTTGCCTTTGGGGATTGATGTTGAAGATTTGAGCTTCTGCAAAGTTGTTTTCAGAGATGTGTATATACGTAAAATATCATATAAAATTAAATGATTTATTTAACGTGTGCGAATTTGTAGCTGTTAGGAACAGCTCTGTTGGACTGGTCTCCACGGAGGACACCAAGGGTCAGCAGAGCGTACAGGAGGGCAGGCAGCCTGCAGTGCTTCTGCGGGGTGTTCTCCCCAGCAGGGTGCTCTGCTGAGTTGAGTCTTCTACGAGTTTTGTTGCCAGAGGAGCAGACAGCAAATTAATGAGTTCTAGAGGGATTGTATAATGACAGGAAGAAATAGGAACCCGGAGATTTTCTGGACTAAAACACGCTTTGGTTCCTGATTCAGTGTGTTCCATTACAGAATTGATGAGTTGTGTCTATTCTGGAACGTCATTGAAATAAACGTTCAGCCTATATGTTAAGGGCTTTGTTTAATTTGGATGGAGGACTCGAGCCGGGATGACAGCCTCTCAGATCACTCTGAGGGACTGCTCCCAAGAGGTAGGGGAGGAGCTAGGATATATAGAAGCTTACAACAAAGACCAGGTAATTGGAACAATAAAATATTGCTTGTTATCTAAAGAAAACCAGATATCTCAAGTTCAAGTATTTACTGCTTTTCTATGTATGGTGAGAAGCAAACATTTGAGTCATTGAATTCATTCCTTTGGCAAGCCCCTGGCTATCTAGGGCCAGTATCCTGTCCTTTCTTACTCTGAGTCTGCTCAGAGGGCACCACTGTGAGTGGCTGAGAGGCCGGGCTGTAGGCATGTACTCGCTGGGGGTTGGCAGCAGCCGCTGATGACTCGGATTCAGCATTCTTTGTTTACTGTCATGGTTGCAGTATTTTCATGCACATTGTAGTATTTTCATTCACAGTGCTCCCACTTGGTCCTAAATTTGACCAATATTTTGAGAGAAATTTCATGACCAATTTTGTCCCACGGTGCTAGGATGGCTCATTCCTAGTTCAGGTGAAGAATCTTCTAAGTTGCCATTCAAGGTGTAAGTTTTTTTTTGTCAGACCCTGTTGATACTAAAAGTTCTCTGGATCACCTGTCTTACTAGTCTATTATGATACAGAAAGTGTTTACCCATCTTTGCTCATTCCCATAAATAGAATCACACTATTATATTTATTTTATTCAGGGTTATAAATTTTATCTGTTTCTTCAAGATGTTTAGCCATCATCAATCTTGTGGGCCTAGTTACACATTGGGAAATGTAACAGACAACAATTTTATAAAATAGACAGGATATAAGTAATACAGCTAGTAACGTTAATAAAGTCACGAGTAAGAATTTAATAGTCGAGAAGTTGTATTTTTGGGTTAAAATTTTGCTTGTGTTTCTGAGTTTGATCCTATGAGAAAGTTCATATTTATGGTCAGGGTCAGAGCAGGTATTAATTGGCCAGTTGAAATCTCCCACCTTGTAAGATCAACAGTGGCCTAAACAGAACTATAAATTCTTTTTAGAATAACGTTTCTGAGGGCTATCTAATTAGAGCCTTGGAGTAGGGAAACCCACCAAGGTAACACAGAAGTACTAGACATAGGTAATTTATCATAAACTTAACAATTGGAGTAGATCATAATCAAAGGTTGGAGAAATTATCAAAGTAATTGGTATACAGTCCTGGTCCGGTGTCTTGGGTCAGCTGTCTAGCTCAGATGTCGTCTTCTTCTCATCCTGGTCTGGTAGCTTTTTCTCCATTTGGGCATTGTTTTAAGGTGAGCAGCACTCGATAGGCCAGTGCAGTGCAGGGGATGTTTCAGATAGGAAATGAATCGGAGACTCTGTTTCCTTCAGCTTTGGTGTGTATGGTCTGGTAAAGAGTACCTGAAAAAGGGTCCTTCCATTCAGGTTGGAGACAGTTCTTTAAGTCATGCCTGTTGCAGTATGTATAATCCCCTGGCTGCAGGTCATGGGGCATTGGAACTTTACCCAAGGATAGATTTCTGAGCTTCAGAAACAAACCTAGAGTATCCTTTTCATAATTCAATTAAACCTTACAGTAATGTGACATGACAGCAAGGAATAATCTGGGAAGTGTCTTAGTAAATATGGACCTCAATTAACAAAACTAGAATTTAATATCCAGTAAAATATAATTTATTTTCTCTCTTAAGTTACCCTCAGTTTTCTCAAATATAGCCAAATCAAGATTAATTTTTACAAGTTAAGTCTGATTATTTGATCATATAGGCTTTTTTAAATTGGCTGTGTTGGAAGTTTTAATACGGAGTCTCAGGGTAGAATGTTAAGGTTTGCTAAGGCCAAGAAAGACACGTCAAGGCTTTTCATGGGTTTCTGCCTTACAGATTTAGGTAAATTCTTTTCTCTTTAAAATCCTTAAAATATCTTTATACTCCTATATCTGTTAGGAGATGATCTCCCTAATTTGTTTGATAAAGCCACTGGGGACCTAAGTGTTTTTAGTCTCTTGAGGGATCAGATAGAGAGAAAAGATAAGTGTTCCAAGTGTGATTACATAGGTATAATTTATCAAATTGCTGTGAACCATAACTAGCTTAAGGAGAAGAGATTCTTTACGTCTGGGAAACAGGTTAAAAGCCAGTAGTATTTCAAACAATATCAAAAATTATAACCATATTCAGCAGGTTAATCAGTCCCTTGTAACTAATTCTTTTAATGAGAGTTTTCATTAGAACTTTGAAATGTCTTACCCAGTTTAGTTCAGTGCTATAGTGTGAAATTTATTAGGAATCAGTAAATCTCCTTGAAGAGAAAGCATTTTGCAAAACCATCAGAAGAAAACAATTAACTGTCTATAAATGACAAAAATTTAAAAGCATGGTTAAACACCGTTACACTATAATCAATAAAGAAATCTGTTCACTATACCCATAATTATCACTGGTAACATTTCAGATATACCAGAATTTTAGGGAGTCCATATAATTTCTACAATATCTATATTAATAATATTGTCTCATTCAATATAACCTTAGAAGATTTATGATTCATTTGACAATTCCATGTTATTTAAAATGTCAAATGAAACTTTATAGTTAAAAATCTCTCTTTGGGATGTTTCAGGGGCCTTCTGTAGCATCCCAAACTTAACTGGAGATTAAAAGAATTTTAATTAATTAAATTAATTTTTATTTAATTAATTAGAATTTTATATTTGGGGAGCTTTTTGAAAGATTTCAGAACACTTGATCAGATAAACATATAGATCACTGTAAAGTAGTACTAATTCATTAACAAGAAAATACGTCAAAAGTAAAGGCAGAACAGATCAGCTAAGTGGTATAAGAAGTTTTACAATCTGTTACTGAAGGAGGATTAACATTTTAAGAAAATTTTTTCCACTTAACAGAGAGAAAAACAATTCTAATCTTGTACCAGCTTACTTCTAAGATTCATTTACGTTGCCCAATTTGTTTCTAAACTTAGCCAATTCTGACCATGTACAAAACTCTTCCCTCAGGGTTCCTTTTCCACAAGCCTTCCACAGCTTTCTATACTTATATTAGTGTGTCCCTTATTTTTCTTCTATTCAGAAGTAACCAGGTTCAGGAGAAAGTCACTATTTTTCATTAACAAAATATAATTCCATTCTTATATCTTCCTTTACGCATTTATATTACTTTCCTAGGATACTGAGATCATTCCCTTACTAATAGAGACTATTTCAGTGTGGCACCAACCATTTATTAATATTTCTATATACCTTTAGTTTCACTGTAAGAGGAAGTTAAATGTTAAGTAATTCGTATTTCAATGTTATTTTATCTGAAAATGGCATAGCTATTTAATAAAATCTTGTCATTTAACTTAATTTAGCACAACACTAGAATTTAAAGATACCAGACACTTAGAGATTATCTTAAACATACATTTTAAAAATATATTTTAAATATTTACCCAAAGCTCTCATCTCATTTGCATTTAATTTAATTTAAATTTTACCACAGCACATTACTTTTATTTTTTTTTTGACAAATCTGCAACAGATATAACAGGATCTTATTTGACTTTCATTAAACCTAGGTACAGTAAAGGTATTATACATAATATTGATGACTTTAAAGATGTCTATATTAATTAGAACATACTTAAACTAAACAATATCAAATATTATCTTAATATTGCATATTTTCCATTTCACATGACGCTGAAAGTCAATTTGTTCAGTTGTTATTTTAAAAATACTTAATGTTTAAGCTCTTATAATTTTACGTCAATTAAGCAGAGCTCTATGACTTTGAATTTTTTTTCTTTAGCAGTAGAAATATCTCACTTCTATAATGTGTACACAGGCTTATAATCAGAAAAAAGCTAGAGATCTCATAGCTTCACTTTAAAACTTACTTATAAGATACGTATAATAATAGTTGGAGTAAGCTGAATTTGCTTGCTCAAATCATTAAGGCTTACTATTTATGAAACAGACAGTTAAAATTTCTTCACAATGTCTGAAGGACCCTTCAGAGTTCTGAGTTCTAATATGCCAAAAATTTCTTGGCCTTAAGGTTTATTTCGTTGAGCTAATTAGACTCAGTCCTAGGTCACTGTTTGTTGTATTTATATTTCTGATGTGCAAGACAAAGACACTGTCTTCCAGGTCCCCAGAGAACTGCTCTCTCACCCAGGCCGTATTTTATCTCCTTAAATGGCATTTTTGTATCAGTGAGAAGAGCTGTAAACAAAGAATTCCATGTTTTAAAACTTTAAGGCTTACTTAAATATGTCTTCCAAAACTTGCATAAGGCATTTAGTAAGATCTCTTTTCCTTGTGTTATAAGTTAAACCCAGGGTAAACCTGTATTTTTTTATTAGCCACTCAAATTAGTTTTTAGTTTTACATTATATTGGACGGCTTATGTAACTATATTGGTTTATTTTAATTTGTTCAATTAATATTTTCAGAGGGACAGATATGTGCCTAGCCTTATAATACCAAGAAGGGGAAGTGTTTTTCCTCTTAAACATATGTATCCCACAACACAAGCAAAAGTTTTGTATAAAGACCACTTAAATATACCAATTTCACAAACTTTTATCTCAATTTTATTAAATCTTATACCTTTAATTTTTATATTTATTAAGTTTAATCAATAATTCTTATTTCTAGAAGGAGTGCCAGAAACCTTTTTTTGTGTGTGTGTGCATTGTATATAATTTTATAGAAGTCTCTAGGATGCCCAAGATTCAGCCAAAGAGCTTAGGCACTTCTCAGTTTTTAATTTCATTAATTGGTCTGTTATCCCAATTATTGGTCAAGTATTTCAGTCTATATATACATATATTTCAAACTGTGGAAAGTAAAATGGGCTTGTTTGAACTTTAATCTTGGGGGGGAGTAGGTGAACTCTTTGGCCCTTTTTTTTTTAACTTTACGTTGTGTAGTATCAAAACCCTGTATGTAAATCCAAAAATGTCCATTTTATGTATTTGATTCAAAATAACCATATAAAAATATTTATCCTTTTGGGATAAGCCACTTATTTTTTTTTTCGACATTTTTACAATCATTTTTCCAGTTATTCAACCTAATTAACATTAATTATTCTAAGTTTTTATTAGCATATCTAGAAACATTTATCAGAAAGGAAAACACAAAAGTAGCTTTTCAAACCAGTTTTATTTTTTTAACTAAGTTCTTAGGTTAACCATTAGATATATTTTTCTACATTTAAACTTGATTTTAATAGAAACCATAAAACAACTGTTTATAATGAGATCTCTTTAAACTTTCACCAATTAAAAAGTTTTTCCAAATTAAAAAATCCATCATATGGCCGTCAATTTATATACAAATATAATATATATATAGTGATTTTAAACCAATAAGATGCAGAGGCCCTTCCACATGAGAGTCGGGGTGTTGCCTAAATAAAATTCAAAGGTTTACTCTCCAAAAGCTAAAAGCCTTTGTGGTCCAGGCTGATGCAGCAAAGTTTAAGATGGCAAAATATCTGAAAATTGGTACAATCAAAGAATTGCTTAGAATCCCAATTTATTTGCGTGGCCACCATATGTACACAATACTTGAAACTTTTGTATGGTGGAGTCCAAGGTTTCCTTTAAAAAATAAACTAAACATACATATACATACATACACACACTTAAAACACCCAGAGAAAGATAAAACATTTACATTTCAAGGACACAGGAAGAGAAATCCAAGTTACCCCTAAAGGGGATTTTGTTTTTATAAGTTCAGAATTCCAAAAAATGTTTTTATCAGGCCTGGTTAGTTATTTTCAGAGTGAGTTTTTTTTTTTTCTTATTCCCAATTAATGTTGTAAATTTTGTATGTACATAAACCTGGCTGGGGTAATAGTTGGAGACTGGCAATCTGTCATTTCTTTTTCTTTTCTTTTCTGTTCTTTATTTTTTTTTTTGAAAGTTCTATTCCCCATTGTAAGGTTGGGTTCTCAGAATAAATTTGCTAGTAAGATTTCCCACAGGGACAACTCTGTGTCATGAAGTCTTTGTGTCTACCACTCCTGGAAGATTCTCTGTCACCCGAGAAAGCTGTTACCAGCCAGGAGGATGGTCCGAATTTTGGAGTTGAAAGTTTCCTCATAAGAGTTTTACTTTTATCCTGAAAAATTCAATGGAGGTAACCAAATTGAGGAAAATATTAGACCAGACTCTTACCTAACCACTCAGTCCTGAACCCAGTGTCTTTCTACTTGGACTCACTCAGGATGTCTCCACTGGGTGAGTATTTTCCTCATATGTTTCCACCAGCCCCACTTTGGACATATTCTCAAGGTGGATATTTCCTGTTTTCTTTCAACCAGGCCCCACTCAATATGTCTCCACTGGGTGGGTAATTCACCTCAGTTTCTTTCAACTGGAGGGCCACGTACCTGGATACACCGCCAGATAAAACTTAGGATCATCAACCGATATGTGAGATCCGAGAACCTAGAGAGACTCACCCAAATTCATCTGGACTCCCCGAGGAGGTGGATGGGCACAAAGGGCCACTGCTGGTACCAAGGCTCCGGTTACTTGGAGAGTTCAGGTGGAGACAAATCTGCTGTGGTGCTTCATGGTGTCCAAAACTGTTGACTGAAATACATGTGCAGCCTAAAAGTTAAGAGTTATGTTTCATTTGGCGGGAGGACTCGAGCCAGGATGACAGCCTGTCAGAACTCTCTGAGGGACTGCTCCCAAGAGGTTGAGGCAGAGCTAGGATATATAGGAGCTTTACAACAAAGACCAGGTTGTTGGAACAATAAAAGATTGCTTGTTATCTAAAGAAAGCCAGGTATCTCAAGTTCAAGAATTTAGTACTTTTGTATGTGTGAGAGGAAGCAAATATTTGGACTCACTGAATTCATTTTTTAGACAAGCACCTAGCTATCTCGGGCCAGTAGCCTGTCCTTTCTTATTCTGAGTCTGCTCAGATGACACCATTGTGAGTTGCTGTAGCAGCTGAGCTGCAGGCCTGTCCTAGCTGGGGGGTGGCGGCAGCCTTTAATGACTTGGTTTCAGTATTCTTTGTTTACTGTCATGGTTGCAGTATTCTCATTCACATTGTAGTATTTTCGTTCACAGACTGATTATGGATAATCTGCAACCTTGGAAAGCAACCGAGATGGAATTACTGCAGGTACCTTCTGCTTTAATAAGCCGTGTGCAAACATAAACAGGGAGGAAGCATACACTTGGATTTGGAGGTGTAGGAAAGGGATCCTGCACATTGCAGGAGAACGCAATGCAGAATTCCTTAAGTCCACCTTTCTTTACTGTAGTGGTTTCTGAGAACAGTTTATGGTAATTAACCAACATTGACAAACTGCACAAATTGCATTTAAGAGCTGGCCGGCTGAAACTTGTGTATTGGAGAGGTGGAATTCAAAGGCAAGTGGTCAGGTGGATTGGAGAGAGATGGAGCCAAGGCCTGGGCCCAGATTCCGGTTTAAATTGCCATTTCTTCACCATAGGGCCTTGGAATAGAATTCAAAATCTCTTAACCTGTTGGTGAATCTGTGAAATGGGCATAATATTCGTTTCACCCTGGGATTGTTGTAAGATCTAAAGAGTATTATAGCACACATGAAGCACTTAACCCACTGGCACTTAGCAGTGTTCACTGTGTGGGGCCGCCCCGCTTAGCATGTGTCAGAGCCGTAAAGGCAGCATTTGTCTGTTGAGGATGCACTTGCAGCCCCTTGGCTAGGTTATGAATTTGGTGATTTCCTATAATCCTTGTAATTCTATGTGCCATGGACAGTTATTTTCATGGACAGATGAGGAATCTCATGGTAAAAAGACTGTATAATTTGCCCAAAATCAGACCATAATTTTGGGTGCAGAGGCCTCGGTTCAGCATGGGCCCCTGGGCCTTCTGCCCTCTCTGTTCAGCACCAGAGCCAGATATGGAGTCGGCTGTTTCCCTGCCCAGAATATCCGGCAGGCCGCAAGACACATCTGGCCCTGTGCTGCTTGAGCAAAAACTCCGAAGGAGAGACAGTTACAAAAGGGATAAACATAAAAACAGACGACAGCAAATTGTGATCAGCTCTGAGAAGGAAAGGAACATGTCTCGCCGTGCAGAGCTGGGAGCTTTCCCGTCTGGGCTGCTCTGGGGGTGTTCATCTCAGCTAAATAAGTTCTGCTGCTGCACCAAGGCAGGAAGGCAGGGCGCGTGTGGCCAGGTAGACAGGGCCTCGTTGATCATACTCATTCCCCATTAAGCGACAGTTGTCTCGGGCACTTAACTAATAAACAGATGTTGGCCATAATCATCACGCACTTTGCTTGGTAGTTTTATTGGCCCCAGCATTGAGATGAGGTCATTGAAGCTGGGGAGTTTGCTGCATGCCCGTGATTACCTTGCAAATACCCCAACTGTTCTTTCAATCTAGACTGGTGTGGCTGTCATGTCCCAGCCCTGTGAATGGCATCGTGTAGCTTCTCCCAAGTGGCCCAAATGACTGACATTGATATGCTTAATTCGTTGGAAATAGTATGTGACAATAATAGAAAAAGGTAGTAAGAAATTGTTTGGAAAACTGGAAAAAACCTTTTCTTCCCCAGCTGGGGGAGCGTAACCTGTATCACTCACCCTACTCACTGCCTGTCACCTCCTCCCCGCCGACTCCGTGTTCATAAGCCACACTGAGTCTTGGGAGAACATTTTGCCTCATGACACTTTTGACTAGGACCTGCAAATTCTTTGTCCCTGGTTAACTCTCTCTTCAAAGCCATTCAACTTTTTTGCAGGCTCCTCCACTCAGATGTAAGAATAGCCTCTTTAAACTTCTTGATGCAGCTCCTTAATGAAGATCTTGTGATGGAAACCTAGCCAAAACTGGGATGTATGCATATAGTGACTGCAAACTCAGCACTTTGTTAGTTCAGAATCAGAGGGGTGAGTGACTCAGGAAATGCTTTTTTAAGGTAACAAGGGGAAAGTGAAAGGACGCAGGCTGTGTGAGAAAGAAACATCTCAATCACAGCCAGTAAGGCACCTGTGTTCAGGATGGGGTGTGGCGAGTGCAGAGTTCTCACAAAGAAAATAGTGGTGTGATGGGAGCGAGGACAGTTGGGTACTTTATTGGGGAGGAAAAAAAGTGGGCTGAACATTTCCTTGTTGAAAAAGAGGATTGTGACATGATGTGCTTGTATTTTGGAGAGAAGGGTTTTGTGGGGAGAAGCCTAGGAGTACGCTGTATGTCTGGGGAGTCAGCACAACAGAGAAACACAGAGAACCGGGCAGACCCCAAGACCCATGCTGGGGGAGAGACTGCCCACCAATTGGAGCCCTGGAGGCTGCTTCTGTCCCTTAGCTGTGGCCTCAGACCTCCCTTCACAGCCCAGTCCTGTTGATACAAGAATAAAAAACGTTGGGCATGAGAAGGGCTGTGTCCCAGGCTTTCATTGAGCCCCTGGGATGTGCCCCACCAGATTTTGTTCCTTAACTTCATGCAGTAAAGAATTCAAGAGCAAGCCAGTGTTGAGTAAAGGTAGATTTATTCAGAGAGATACATTGATAGGCAAGAGAAACTTCACGAGGTGTGGGGGTTTGATGCTCATATTAGAAGTAGGTACACACTCCACACATTGTGGGCCTTCCTCAAAGAGGGAGAGAGAGTGGTGACCGCGAGGTGGCACTGTGTTGCTTGTTTTCTTGGGCTTGGTGGTTTCATATGCTAATAAGTAGAAGGACCAGCCTTAGGGCAAGGGGCTAGGATTCCCAGGGAGTTGGCCATTTCCCACCCTTTGACCTTTTGTGGCTAGCATTGGGACTGCCATGTTGCCTGGGGCATGTTATTCACCAAGTTACTATTACAATGGATGTTTACTGAAGCTCAAGATCTGCTAGAAGTTAAATCTCTTCATCCTGAGCCTCAAGGCCTATTGGGGTTTGAATCCTTTAACATTTTGATGTTAATTGCTGTGGCCTTCCTTGAATGGCTGTGCTCTTCCCCCTTCCATCCTGTCTCACTGTGATGACACAGAGACAGCAAAGGTCGGGCCCTACCTGTACTCCTGCATTTAAAGGTGGGAGGTGTGAGGTGGGCTTATGATGACCCTGAATGGTAAGAAAAATGTTTCAGATTTTCCTACGTGAGACATGGGGACCTGACAGCAACCTCCGCAGATTTATCTCATGGGCATTATCGCTTGTGTTGTTATAGAAACAACAGGCAAGCCAAGAAACAAGTATAACTCACAAGGTTGTAGTACTGAGATTTATTTCGCTGGCACGCTCAGAGGGGCTTCATTTCCAAAGCTCTGAGCACCTCCAAGACGTGCACATGAGGTTTTATAGGGTTAATTACAAGTATGGGGCTATTAGCCAATATGGCTCAAACAACAAAAAGCAAGGAATCAGTACACTGAAGCTTATCAATTTGGAACAGATCCCTTTACTGACAATTGTTGTCCTTGGATTTACGTGTTAGCTTATTAGCCCATTAAACTGACACTAAACTTCAGGTTTACCAGGTAGCTCAGCAAAACTTAGATCAGTAAACCGACACTTATCACACTTAGATTTGTGACTTAGCTTGTTAGCCCAGCTGGGGTTTTCCTTCACAGTGTCACTTATATTTTTTATTTTTCTTTTTATCTTTTTTTAAGTATTTAACCCAAATTTAATATCAGGGTTCTTTGGGAAAGAAATTTCTCTTTATCTTTTCTTTGGGGTTCTTTTGGGGGGGAGGTAATTAGATGTATTTATCTGTTAGTGGAGGCCCTGGGGCTTGAACCCAGGACCCCGTGCACGCTAAGCACATGCTCTACCACCGGCCCCTTCATCATTTTCTTTTTGCTTTAGCTGCCAAGAATCTTACAGCTGAATTTGTAGTCGGCCTTTAACACTTGCCCTGACTTCATGGAATCCATTTTTATGAGTTTATCTCCCCCTGGTTTCATTTAAGTATTGAATCTCCATTTTCTCTTCACTCTCCGTTTTGCATTTTTGTTGTTATGGTTGTTAAGCTGTGTTTAACAGAATTGTTTAAATTCTCTTTTAGCAAGAGGCTGAATGTAAATAAATATGTAAGCAAACAGCACAATTAAATGCTTTTATACATTCTGAGCTGTTTAGTAGTAACTTAAAAACCGAATTGAATATTAAAGTGATAGCATTTTAAAAATATGTTTTAATTTTTCATAAAAATATAGCTGATTTAAAATATGATATTAGTTTCAGGTGTACAATAGATGCTCCATTTATAGTTACTGTAAAACATTGTCTGTATTCCCTGTGTTGTAAGATACATCCCTCTAGCGTGTTTACATTACATGTTGCAGTTTGTATAAGAAAGTTGGGTAACGCAGAGTCTGGAACGTGGCTGTGTATGACTCAGGTTCACGCTCACCCTGCCTGTCAGAGCTCAGGCCTTCACTCCTTTCTGCAGGGGAGCGAGTGGAGGCAGCTCTCATCAGCGCTGGCACCACCCTCTGAGTGGCAGTGACAGCAGTGACTGTGTGTGGACGTGCAAATTGTTTTTCCAAGAGCTTTATATGCGTTTCTGCATTTAATAATCAAAGCCCTCCTGTGAGGAAGCGTTTTAAGTTTTTAATGCATAATACATTTTATTTTGATATTGATAGATTTCAAACCTCTGGAAAATTTACAGTAGTACAATAAACGCTTAGATACAGTTCACCTTATAGGGCACTATTTGGCTTTCTGTGTCTGGCTTATTTTAGCATAAAATTTCAAGGTTCTTCCATATTGTAGCCTGAATCAGTACTTTATTCTTTTTGTTTGATAATATCCTTTTCCATTTTTTTTGGTTTTAGTTTATTTAAAAATATTTTCATTGAAGTCTAGTCAGTTTATAATGTTGTGTCAGTTTCTTGTCTACAGCACAAGACTTCAGTTAAAAAGGAACATACCTGCATTCATTTTCATACTGTTTTTAAACATAAGTTACTATAAGATATTAAATATATTCTCCTGTGCTATACAGTATAAACTTGCTGTTTATTCTTTACATACTCAGTAACTGCAAATCTTGAACTCCCAATTTATTCCTTCCCCCACCCTCCCCCCTCTGGTAACCACAGTTTGTTTTCTGTGACTCTGTGTCTGTTTCTGTTCTGTAGATAAGTTTATTTTTTTGTTCCTTTCTTTTTTATTTTTTTAGATTCCACATGTCAGCAATCTCATGTGGTATTTTCCTTTCTCTTTCTGGCTTACTTCACTTAGAATGACATTCTCCATGTCCATTGATGTTGCTGCAAATGGCATTATTTTATTATTATTTTATGGCTGAATAGTAGTCTATTGGACAAATATGCTACAACCTCTTTATCCAGCCATCTGTCAGTGGACATTTCGGTTGTTTCCATGTCTTGCTATTGTAAATAGTGCTGCTGTGAACATTGGGGTGTAGGTGTCTTTTTTAATTAGGGTTCCTTCTCGATATATGCCCAGGAGTGGGATTGCTGGGTCATCTGGGAGGTCAAGGTTTTGTCTTTTGATGAACCTCTATACATTTTTCCACAATGGCTCCACCAAACTGCATTCCCACCACAGTGTAGGAGGGTTCCCAATTCTCCGCAGCCTCTCCAGTATTTATTGTCTGTGAACTTCTCAATGATGGCTATTCTGACTGGTGAGAGGTGATATTTGATTGCAGTTTTGATTTGCATTTCTCTGATAATGATATTGAACATTTTTTCATGTGCCTACTGGCCATTTGTGCGCCTTCATTGGAGAAATGTTTCTTTAGGACTTCTGCCATTTTTTGAATTGAATTGTTTGTTTTTCTTTCTTATTAAGTGTAAAAGCTGTTTACATATTCTGGGAATTAAGCCCCTAGCAGTTTCATTTATTGCAAATATTTTCTCCCATTCCATAGGTTGGTTGTCTTTTTGTTTTGCTTACTGTTTCCTTAGCTGTGCAAAAGTTTGTAAGTTTAATTAGATCCCTCTTGTATATTTTTGGTTGTTTTTCTATTGCTTGAGTAGACTGCTCTAGGAAAACATTGCTGAGATGTATGTCACATGTTTTGCCTTTGGTTGCTTCTAAGAGGTTTATAGTGTCTTGTCTATATGTTTAATTCTTTAACACATTTTGAATTCATTTTTGTGTATGCTGTGAGGGAGTAGTCTAACTTCATTGATTTACATGCAGCTGTGCAGTTTTCCCTGCACCATTTGCTGAAGAGGCTGTCTTTACTTCATTGTATGTTCTCACCTCCTTTGTCAAAGTTTCAATGACCAAAAGTTTGTGGGCCTATTCTTGGTAAATGTGTTTATCCGTTCATTGATGGATGGATATTGTTAGTAACTTTTGGCTACTCTGAATGATACTGCTATGAATATTGATGTGAAATTTTTATGAGAATATGTTTTCATTCTGTTGGCTGTACAGTTGGCCCTCCATATCTGTAGTTTCCACTACATGGATCCAGATGGCTGATTGTAAAGGGACTCGAACATCCTTGGATTATGGTATCCAGGGTGTGGGGTTCCTGAAACCAACCCCCCAAGGGTATTGAGGGATGACTCTACATATAGGAGTGGAATTGCTGAGCCGTATAACTCTAAGCTTTTGAGGAAATACCAGGCTTCTCCAAAGAAGTTGCACAATTGTCCCTTTCCCCTTGCCGCATATGAGGTTTCTCTGCCTCCTGAACGACATTTGTTATTGTCCGTGATTTGGTAATAACCATCCTAGTGGGTGTAAAATGAGATCTCATTTTGATTTTGATTTGTCTAGTGATGTTGAGCATCTTTTCATATGCTTATTGGCCATTTGTATATGTATCTAAATTCGTGGTAAATTTAAAAATTGGGTCTGTTTTATTGTATTGTTCTGTTGTAAGAATTCGTTATATATCCTGGATGCTACTCTCTTATTAGATACATGTTTTGCAAAATTGTTCTTCTATTCTGCACATTGTCTTTCACTATATTTTTTTAAACATTAAAACAATTTCTTTACAGGGGAGGTAGTTAGATGTACTGATTTATTTTATTTTTCTTGCTAAGCAAGCACTCTCTGACTTGAGATACCCATTTCCCCTGTCATTTCACTTTCTTGATGATGTCCTTTGTAAGAAAAGGGTTTTAATTTTGATGAAGTCCAGTTTATCTGCTTTTTTCTTCTATCACTTGTGCTCTTTGTATTGTATCCAGGAAACCAAAGCCTATCCTAGGACCACAAAGATTTATACTGTGTCTTCTTTTAGAAAGTTTATAGGTTTAATTTTTACATTTCTGTCTGTGATCTACTTTGTTTTAATTTTTATTTGTTATATAAAATATGGGTGTTCAGATTCCAGATTGATTCTTTTGCCTGCAGACACCCAGCTGTCCCTGCACAATTTGTTGAATAGACTATTCTTTCAATGGGGTGTTTTTGGCCCCCTAGTGGAAAACTGTCTGTAAATGTAAGTTTTTCCCCGTGGGTTTTTATTGTGTCTCATAGATTTATTTATCCAAACTTATGCCAGCAACATACTGACTTATTACTGTAGCATTTTACTACCTTTTAAAGTGAGTCCTCCAACTTTACTCTTCTTTTGCAAGGTTGTTTTGGCTATCCTGGGCCCCTTGCACGTCCATATTAATTTTGGGATCAGTTTTTCAATTTTTGCAAAGAAGTCAGCTGGAATTTTGATAGGGATTCCACTGTATATGTAGATCATTTTGAGGAGTCTTAATATTTTTAATAATACTGTCTATCATTCCATGGAAATGGGATGTCTTCCATATATGTAGATCTTTTAAAATTTATTTTGGTGATACTTCAAAAAGTTCAATGTACAAATCTTGTAAATTTTTGTTAAATGTATCTCTCATTTTATTTTTAATGCTGCTGTAATTGGAAATGCTGAGTTTCTTATGGGTGGGACTATATATCAATCTTCTTATTTCTAGAATTCCTTAACAGCAATTACCCTAATTATATATTTGCTACTTAAATCTATCCACAACAATTCCCCACCCCGTGTTATAAGAAACCAAGACCCAAGTTAAGCTACCTGAACACCTATGTGGAAATGTGAAATGAGACCCTTGGGTGGGGCTTTGTGCAGATGATACTGGAGCTTATTCAGGATGGCTTCATCGTAATTTCTTTTAAACAACCCTTTCGGTGTATTTAGTCAGATACATTAAGAACATGCCCTTTTGATGTGCGGAGTAGCTAAGACTATGATTTTCAAATAATTTCTAATGAGAGTGTTGTTCTTGAAACCTAATTTGCATCAATCTTTGAAGATTTATGTTTCAGGGGCTTTGACTAAAGAACACCTGTCTTTAATCAATAACGACAACTAAATGCTCAAGCAACATGTAAGAGCTTGAGCAAACTGCCCCTACCCCATAGTGCTGGGTGCCTGCAGCTGCAACTGGAGTCAGCGCTTACCTATCCCAGTACGCTTGTGTTGATCTGCTCAAAGTGGTTCGTCCAACAGTTTGTCAGTAGTCTGTTGGACAAAGTCATTAAAAATTGATTGAAGGTTGCTGGAATGCAATATAATCTTATTAATATTAATTAAGCACATATTGAGTGCTTATTGTATGATGGAATTGTCCCTCAGCCTCACATGAATATTATTTCTCATAAAACCTCACATATTTCCTTGTTAATCTCACTTTACAGATAAGGAGACAGACAATTAGGTCTTCTCTCTTTTGGGGGAGCTCATTATCAATGATGGGAAGTTATAAGGAAAAAGATATTGATTCATCATGAGAAAACATTTTTCTGAGGGTCAGCAAAGAAGAAGATGAACACTGAAGAAGGTGATCATTGTTCAAGTGAGACAAGCCCTGGGTTGTGCGGAGTCAGCATCCCTGTCCTAGAGAAGGCACGTGTAGAGCTGCGTACTGGGTGAGGCGGCGCGGCCGCGCAGGGAACGCGGATGCTGGGCCGTTGGGCTGTGCTCAGGCCCGGTGGGGCTTTCTCCTAAGGGCAGTGGACCATCATTGACAGATTTTATGTTGGAGAGTGGGGTGCTCTCGTAGTTCACTTTTGTCTTGTAGAGTGCTTGGAAACATTTAGAAGGCTTGGCAGGAGGTGATGTGATGAGTCAGAGTAGGGTGGCTGCGAGGTGTAGCAGTGTTCAATTTTCAAGTTGTTTTCAGGCCCAGGCTTGTGGCTCAGTAGCCGTGTCAGTTTGAATGACGCACTCAAGGAAGTGAAACAATTTATCTAATCAATTGAAGCAGTGATGTACCCAATTCCCAGGACTGTTGTGGAGATCCAGTGAGATAACGTTTGCAGTGTGCAGCATGGTCCCAGCACAGAGTCAGTGCTGAGTGAGTGCCAGTGAGTATCTGGTAGGTCAGGTGTGGGTGGTGGGACTCGGTGTCTGAGGATATCTGGGCCCTGAAGGAGGGGTCCATTCACATCTGTGAGTGATGGGTCTGAGTTGGGAGAGGCACGGAGAACTTAGCCCCGGACCAGAGGCCCTGGGCAGGACGGCTATTGGAGGAGCACCGTGAAGTCAGCTCTTTGCAGGTGGAGTTGGAGGTGCCCTTGTGACATCTAAGTGCAGTGTCACGAGCTGAAAGAGGAGGTCTGGGCCAAGGCTGTGCATTTTCGAATAATGTCAACTCCTGAGGACACCGAAGTATTGATCACTGAACGGAAGTCATACTTTACAGGACAAATGAATAGTAGTATCACCTCTGTCATCAAAGCTCACGTCTATTTATTCATCACTCAGTTTGCTAATTGGGTACTTACAGAGCTCACTTCACCGTCCTCCCGTGGGCTCAGGCTCCACAGAAAAGAGCTGGTGTGTCTTCCTCTTTTCCAGAAGAAGACACATTTAGCTTGTAGCCTTTTGTACCTCGCCAGACTTAGGATATTAGTTTGTTGGTTTAATTGTATTTTCTGTTGGCCATGTCCTGACAGGAGAGAAATTTTACCTCATGGTCATGTTTCAATTAGCTGTTACTGAGAATTGCTGATCTGATACATAGTGTATGTATTATATTAACTTTGTAGAGTAGTTATCATTTTTCTGTCTTTGCCCTTTAATTTTGATTGCCCCTTCAGTGTTCTATCCTTTTTGGGGCCTTATTTTTTTTTAATTAAAAAATGTCTGTTAACAGTTAAGAAAACAAAAACAAAGAAAAAATGCACATGGGAGCTAAATTTAGAAAATGTCTAGTGTGTTTTCTATCTCGGCAATGGAGGGTTCTAGAAACTCGTGAAAACTTTCATTACACAAGTTCCTTAAAATGCTGATTAAGAAATAAAACCTTCCTTCCTCATCTTTCAAGCTGCACAACAAATTGTCAAGAAAGTGAGGGGAAATTCTCAGAAGCCAAGACAAATGAGAAAGCAGGGTTTCTGGGAGATATGTGAGCCTTAGAATCCCTGGGGTGCTGGTTCGATCCTGAACTGATTTTCAGTTGCCTTGACAGGAGGGCAGGATGTGAGCCCCAGGCCTCTGACACTAGGAGTTGGATGGGGGATCATATTATGGGCCAAGCCCATCCTGAGGATCTTGGTTTACTAAAGGGTGAAATAGGAAAAAAAAAATTCCTCAAGGCAAGAAAATAAGGAAAGTCAATTTTGTTGGAAGAGGGGAAAAATAACAAATCCAAAGTAAGGATATAATTTAAAGTTGTTCTGGCATTAGAGTGACCACAAACACCTGGCAGAAAAGCACAGATACTCCTTGATTGATAAGTTGTGTTTTGAATGAATCAGTGAACAGCCATTCTGAAAAAGGCCTCCAGAGTCTTGTGGATCAAGATACTGGACAGCAAACACCTCCCTTCCAAGGTCTCATTCAAATAACCAGAAAGGTTTTAAAGGAAAGAAGCCATGATCATAGTTCTATTTATTAACATTTCTATATGCTACGAATTCAGAGGTGACTATGTAGTTGTCTCCTCTATTATGGACCTTACTTTCTCTTTGGGGAGACAAAATGACATAGTTGGTAATCTTGGTGGAGGGAGGTGTTAGTCTGTTGCACTTAGCCAGGAGAGGAGATTAAGAAAACAGTGAAGGGTGGGTGAAATTTTTAGCTGAGGACAGTCTTGTTCACTTGGCTTTTAATTGCAGGCTCAATGAGCTGTCACTGGAGGGACTAGATCTTACAGAGGATGGACTTAGCTCAGGCCTCATTGGAATGGACAAATGAACCTGGAGAAAGACAGTCAAATCTGTGCAGACATTAAAGTTCACTTGAACGTGCTGCATCCCTGAGCCAAAGATAGGACAAATATGCAGCAATTCTTGAGGACAGAAGAGTGGTTTTTAAGGTTCTCCAAGAATGAATCCCATGGAACCGAGATGGCCATTTGTCAAACTGAGACTTTGTTCTTTGGACGGTGTACCCAGCAAGGGTATTGGCCTTTTATATGTTTCCATTTGTCTTTAATACATGTCTGTTGATGAGGACATGGGCACAAATGTTTGACACCTTGTCGAGGCGATTTTGGATACCTGCCTAGAAGCACGGGCACAGTTGCGGCTGCTTCATACATCTTGCAGCCCGTCCCTTTCCCCGGCTCCGTGATCACGGCAGAGTGGTTCCTTGTTGACCTGTCCGTTTCCTCTGTGACATCATAACCCATGAAAAGACCGGAGCATATTAACTTGGCTTTGTTAAAGTCAAAGAAACAGATCAAATATGGAGTCAGATTTGTTCTTTCCTATTTCAGTACTACCATGGAGATGGCAGTTTGGGCAGCTTTTTGTAGTGTCCTGGAGGCTTTCTCTCTCAGCTTCTGGGCGCCTCTATTGAAAACCCTTCATTGCGGTCTGGCCTGCTGGTAATGCACACTGCCTGTTTTGCCCTGAAGATGTGTTCTGTTTATAAACTCATCTCTACTCCTTGGAAAACAGCTCAAGAAAAACTCAGTTGGTTTTCCACCAGCCATGGGCAGGGGTGAGGTATACCATGTTATTATTTCATAAAATAATAGTAATAATAGTAATAGTAATAGTACTAGAAATAATAATAGTATTATAATAATAATAATAATATAAAAGAAGTCTTAAAACAGGACTGAGCACACTGGAGAGTGTCAATAAATGCTTTCTGGCTTAAATCAAAACTGATGACTTAGTGATTCCATGGCTGCTGTATTTGCTAAGCTAGTTACTCCTTTGCTCCATTACACATTATTTTAACTGAAAAAGAAATGCAAGCAAATGGTTAAAAAAAAAACTCAGACAGAGCACAAAAATACACAAGTGAAAGAAGTTTTCCCTCATCCTCTGTTCTTTCAGCCCTGTCTGGAGATGCCACTGTTTACTATCTTTTGGGTGCTTTTCCAGATATGCTTTGCACATTCCCACCTATGTATGTAAATTCCTTTAAAATTTTAGTTATTTTTAACTTAAAGAGATTTAAACCCTCAAGTGGCTTCTGCCCGGGTAATAGAACAGAACAAATCTGACTCCATATTAGATCTGTTCCTTTGAATTTAACCCTATGCTCTGTCTCCTAGGCTTCATCTTGCTTGTAAAAAATTGTTGCCTAGAGCCTGAAATACACAGGAGAGCTTATTCTGAAGCTCTGACCTTTAAGGATATTTAACACTTTTTCATTCATTAAAAGATAGCAAATTGCAGAATAGAAAATACCGTTTGTTTTGTTGGAGATTTACAGGGATCTGACCCACGCAGATAGCTGTAAGAACAAATGATTCTAACAAGAAGGAATTCCTACACTAAGAAGTTTGCAACAACCAAGCGCGTAGGAAAGGAGCCTGAATTGTGACTTGGGGAGATGGTTTTCCAGAACATTAGTTTGCCAACTAGGTCTACAGAAACTTGCTATTCCAAGCCCCAACATCTGGTTTCCAAACTTATTGGCCTGTCCTGCACTGAGGAGAATGAATTTGGACTTGGTAACACTCCTATCTACCTAGAAAGCTGGGCACTGGAGCTGAGTGTTATGGAAACAGGCCAGCCAAGAAAAAAGCACCAATCGGAGTGCTGGAGTACTCAGAATTATTATGCCGGCGGGCTCAGAGGGGCTTCTGCTCCGAAGTTCTGAGCACCTCCAAGACGTGCACATGAGGTTTTAAATACTTCAATACAAGTAAGGGGATATTAGCCAATAAGACTTAAAGAACAAAAAGCAAGGAATCAGTACACTGGAGCTTATCAATTTGTAATAGATCACGTTACTGACACTTGTTGAGCTTGGAATTACGAGTTAGGTTGTTAGGCCAATAAACTGACACTAAACTTCAGATTTACGAGATAGCCCAGCAGAACTTAGATCAGTAAACCGACACTTATCACACTTAGATTTGTGACTTAGCTTGTTAGCCCAGCTGGACTTTTCCTTCACATGAGGACAGCTCTCCCACCCCCAGGAAACCACTGTGAGCCCTTGATGTTTCCACTAGGGTGGGGTATGGTTTACCCAGGAGGGATGGGGACTATGCACCAACACTCAGGCAGTCTGCTCTGTCTGGGGCTCTGATCTTGTACCACACCACTCCCCCCAGCCCAACACCTGGGACAGTGGAGCTAAGGCAGTGATCCTTCCTGCCTGTTTCCCAGCGTGTAAAAGGGGAATATGTGCTCTTCCCAAGGAAGTTCTGAGCGACAACACCTGCGGGTGCTTGGTTCTCAGAGCAACAGAAAACCCAGCTCCGCATGGGGGCAACGGGTGTGATCCCCGTAGTGTTTCTGCAGAAGCATCTGATGGAGGGCTGGATCAGGGAGGTAAAACATGAGCTGCGAGACTTGAACGGTTACAGAAGGGTACAAAGGTAGGCCTGCCATCTCAGGGTGCCCTAGAGGTAAAGTTTTTTCTCTCCAACTCCGCTACGACACTCCCCTATCCAGACCCATCCCTTCTCTGCTCTTCCTGTCCATCTGTATCCCTCCACTTTTCCCCTCTTCTCCACCCGCTCCCATCTTCTCCCTCCCTCGCTGTCCCACCTTCTCTCGCAGAATCCAGAGGATCCATGTCCCTCCTGCGCATGCGCTGTCGGTGCCTGGTGGTCCGCTGGTTCGAAGCTCCATGTCCAAGCCGGGGATTGGCCCCAAATGCTTCTCAACTCTGTCGCCCGTTAGGCCTTTGGTTCCTGCCTGGGGCCGGGGCTTCTGGCTGTGGAAGTGCAAGGTGGGGGGCTCCCGGGAAAGGGTTCAGGCGGCTTCGGGAGGGTGATCTGCCTTTCACAGCCCCCAAGGGCGCCAGTCAGCCCCTGTTCAGCTGAATTTCTCTGGCCAGACCCTTCTGACAGCACCACCTGCCCCGGCGCCCCGGCCACAGCTGTCCAGGTCCAGGTGTGCGCCTGCCACCTCTCACGCAGCCGGGATCCCCTCAGTCCACGGCTGGCGTCCCCTTCCCCTCTCCCGCCCGTGAGTCCTCTCCTCCCGGGCTTCCTCTCCTCGGCCGCCTGCCCGTCCCCACCAATGGGCGGGCTGTTTCCCGGGTGGGCGTGGTCTGCGGACCTGGACGGGAGCGGGCGGCTTATGCTGGTGCTGGGGCTGGCCTCCGAGCGGGGCTGCAGCCCGCACCCCCCCTTTCCCTCCCCCCTAGGGCTGCCCTCCTTTCCCTTTCACCCTCCCTCAGGACCAGCTCAGTGGCGTGTGTGCTGCTCCCGGGGCTGAGGGCCTCTGGCTGTAGCGCCCAGCTTCACCTGGTGGAGTCGGGAAAAGGGAGCATCAGTGCTGAGCAAGCTTCTGTCTCCTCCCTCAGTGTTTCTGCCGCAGGTAAGTACCTTGAACACTTTCAGGTGTTATGATGGCGGTGCTTGTTGATGTCACGTGTTTTTATAGTGAGAGGGATTAACAGTGGTGAAAGCAGGGCTTGGTTCTGTTAAAAATGAGCTGAAGGCATGAAGCTGTGATATCCTCCTTCCTTCCCTCTCCAAGGGTGAAACGTGTGACCGTCGATTTTAAAAAGACAGTTACAGTCCCTAACTAGCCCAGCCCAGCTAGTGTGTGTTAACAGGAACAGCATCACCAGAGGCCTTGGAGACCCAGGGATATTGCAGTCCTAAAGAACTCCTGGCACAGTTTGGTTTGTATTGGTTTTTTGTTTTTCTTAAATTGTGGGACAGACTAGTGGTATAAAAAGAAAAATATTTGTCAAGAAATATTTTTTCATATAACAGCGTTATTGTGATATAGTTCACACACCATGAAGTACATCCATTTAAATGGTAAAATTCAGCAGCTTTTAGCATATTCACAGTTGTGCAACCATTATTATTCCAGAACGTTTTTATCACTTCAGAAAGAGCAGTGGAAATTAATGACCTATCCACCCCTCCCCAGTGGTGGTTCTAAAGAAATTTCTTGGCTAATCTTGACCATAAATTCACTTGTTATATTCCAAGAAAAATCTGGTAGGAATTCTAATCAGAATTGCAATGAATCTGTCTATCAAAACAGGAAGAATTAACGTCTTTATGGCACAAACTTCTTCTACCCATGAATATATTTCGGACCCTGTATTTTCCTCTGTCCAGAGCCTGGCCCATGGGAAGTCCTCACTACTTGTTGGGCTTGTGAATGATGAGATTCTATACTTCGTTAGTTGCAGCTGTAGCCTTTCACAGAAGAGAAAAGTAACCTCAGTGAAACAAGTGACTCTCTGATGGTCAGAAAGAGTGACAGCCATTGCTGGAGTGATCCAGTGGACTTGGTGTTTGCAACCAGAATTCTCCACCACCTACAGCTAAGGGGATTAGAGTGTTCTTTTATTTTTTCTTAATGGCATTGCTTTTATTTTTACTTATTTTTTAAATTATTTTTTATTTAAGTGTAGTCAATTTACAATGTTAGTTTCAGGTGTACAGCAGAGATTCAGTTATAAACATATGCATATGTATATATATATGTTTTAGATTGTTTTTAGTATAACTCATTACAAGAAATTGAATATAGTTCCCTGTGTTATATAGCAGGTCCTTGTCATTTATTTTATATTTACTAATTTGTATCTGTTAATCCCTCCTTTCCTGCCTGCTAAATACAGTTTGCTTTCTATGTCCATGAGTCCATTTATAGGAGCACCATTTTTCCTAGTAATATATGCTCTTTGGCTGCTTTCAGTTTCAGTAATTCCATCTTATCTGTGGGCGCTTTTCTTCTGGTGGTCTTTATGTGGTTTGCACACGTGGTAATAGAGATCTTTATTTGGGAGAACTCCAGGTCTCGTGTAGTCCCTGGTACAGAATGCCCACTGAATTGATGATTGAACTGGGAAAAAAACACAGTAAATGCTGGAATTTCCACTATGGTTGAGAATTCCAGGTTTCAATAACCTGTTTAGACAACCTTAATATTGGCTGCACCCATACTGGGTAATTTGGTGGACATTCATGGTATGGTGGTGTAGAGACGGGGCCTTATATTCTTCTTCTCTTTCTATTTTCTAACACTCATTCTCCTGGGCCTTCCAGATCCTCCCCCAGAAGTGCCCAGGGCTGGCTTGGTGCTGCACTGAGGCAATATTTGTTAATAACGCCCTTTCCTCTTCTCCTCTGAGCCTCCGTTTCTTTCTGTGCACAATGAGCGCTTAGACTAGATAAATACTTTTCAGTTTCTTTTAAAGCCATGTTTCCTTTGAGAAACAGAAAATGCAAATATCTCCTCTCAACCCAACCCTTTAGATTTTGGTATGTCCTCCAAGGAGTGACATAGCTCTTTGTGAAAAATTGATGTGATTTTGATTGCAGGTGACACAGAAAAGACTCTTCAGAGATTTATTGCAGGGAGAGGGCAGGAAAGAGGCAGTATGTGACACTTTCTAGTTTGAGCAACGGAGCAGGGACTTGGATTTAAATACGGTGTCTGACGTGGCCTCTCTCTAATCTTGTAGAATGTGATAAACTTCTCTACCTCAGTTTCTTGATGTGTCAAGTTGGGGTGATAATATTTTAAGGCTTCTGTGAAACATTATACAAATAAGACATTTGTGTCTCGGTAGAAACAAGATCTGCTAGGGATTCAGGGATTTGTTTAAAAAAAATTGTTGTCCATAGCACTCTGTCTGTGTGTATTTAGACGTTCCTGGAGGGTGAGGGTGAGTCTAAAGTCCATTGTGGGACAGGTGGCCCATATTTCTCCGTGTCCCAGTTTACCCCCTACTCCCCAGTCCTCTTCCTCAGTCCAGGATGAAGTTCCCTAGTAGATTTACACAGAGGTCTTGTGGAAATGGCTTTTCATTTTATTGTTTCACCAAGAAGGGCTGCCATCATGATCTCTGTGGTCAGGTTTTGAAGGGCTGCCATCATGATATCTGGTAAGAATTCTATGCAATTTGGAGTTCCAATTTAATGAAAAGAAAAAAATTACAAATAGAAAATTAGAACAAGGGTGGTGACAGGGGCTCTTTTAAGTGGACACCATTAGCTTTGTTAGCTTCAGGCGCTGTGGCCTGTTGCCACGAGGACCCATCCTCTTGCTCTGAAGTTGGAGGGACTAGTGGGCTCAGTGGGAATGTTAACTGAGTGTATCTCATGGGCTGGGCATTGTCCTATTTGTACTGTGTGTTCCTTATTTGAGACAGTGAGCTCACCTAACCTCGATAACCTCTTTAAAATATTAGACTTTTAATTTTGAGATGTAATGTAGATTCCCATGTGGTAGTAAGAGATTATATGGAGAGGGCCTATGGGCCCTTTGCCCAGTTTTCTTAATGGTTCCATCTTGCAGTGTTGGGGTACAATTCATTACTGACTCACTAACAATTTGAGGTTTGTGTTATTGCCCTTATTTCTATTCACGATTAAACTGGGGCTTCGTGAAGCACGCAGGCCTGTCCAGGTCACCCACATTGTTAATGCAGAGTCGGGTGAACGTGGGCTTGGGATTTCCAGGCAGTACCATTATGATGGTTTGTGGCAGGGAGCAGCATTCACTTTGCTTGTTTATTCATTCATTCAACAAACATTTATTGAGTAAACTCTGTGGGTCAGATGCTTTCATAGAGTTATCTGATTCTTCAGCAGTACTGAGAATCAGGTAATGTTTATATTTTTTAATCTGAGAAAATTAGCTCTGAGAGGTTATAACCCCCCCAAAGGAAGTATAACTCATAAAGGAGGGATAGAACATGTGTACAGTCACCTCCTTTTATGCAGGTGGTACCCTATGCATTTTACATTTTCAAACATCCGTAATCCAGATATATTCTTGTAAGGCAAGGCATTTTTTAATTGAAGTATAGTCAAGTTTACAATGTTGTGTCAATTGCAAGGTGTTTTTTGACTTTTGAATTAAAAAATACTTTTTCAGCTGGGTAATTAGGTGTATTTACTTGTTTCATTTTTAAAATGAGGTACTGGGGTTTGAACCCAGGACCTCGTACATGCTAAGCATATGCTCTACCAATGAACAATACCCTCTACCCCAAGGCAAGTTTTCTTATCCATTATTATGAAGCTTAGGAGTTCAAATAAATTGAATAGGAATCCAGATCTTTTGATCCTACTGTGGTCCTTTTCTTTATATTCTGCTGAAGGGGGTTGGGGAAGCATTTCCTTTGTTCATTTCTTTATTCAGCATTTTTGAGCAGTGACTTTGCATCAGGGCCTTGCTAGGTGCTTGGAAATAGAAAATAAGAAATGACCTTTCTCTGCAGAGGCAGGAAGCCTAGACCAAAAGCTGGGTAATGTGATCGAGCTACAGTAGCCATATGCAGACTCTGAGGACAAACTGTACCCTTGGATTTGCTTTGGCTTCCCTTGTCTTCTGGCTGGTACACACCAGGTCACCGCAACCCAGATGGGCCCGTAGCACACAGCAGAGAATGTACCTCGATCTCCTCCCCCTCTCGGCAGGGCCTGCAACATGAGCATCCCTGACTACGTGCAGTGTGCTGAGGACCACCAGACTCGTCCCGTTGTGGTCCAATCCATAGAGATCATCTCAGAGGAGAATTTCTTTTGCATCTATCAGCTACTCACCTCGGTTAGCCATATCAGCCCTTGTGGCTCCCAGTGGACACTCTGTATCCACTACAGGCACCGCTATGTGCCCGAGAATCGGTGGAGCGTCTTCCAGAAACACCCCAAGGTCGTGGGCCTTGTCACCATTACCGAATGTCTCTCTGCCAAGGCCTTCGAGAAGCTCCACATGCAGAGGAGCTGTATGGCACATCGCTTAATGACTCTCAGCTTTTTGTCTTTGTGCAGCATGGGGAGGTAGCCGAGCAGACGCGCACCGACGTTGCCTTCAATCTAAGAGTACTGCAGGGTGGTGGAGAAGAGGATCGAGGACTTCACTGAGTCACTCTTCATCTTGCTCAAGTCCAAGTGGCTGGATGGTGGCCCCAAGAATTCTGGGGACAAGATCCCCCTCCCCTACATCCCGTTTGAGAAGGAGGACTTCATGGGACTGGACACAGACAGCAGGTAAGTTTACCTGGAAGCCAGTCCACCTTGGCTGTGTGCTGGATTGCTTCCCTACATCCAGAAAGGGATCAGCAAGGAAGAAGTCAATCTTGTAGCCAAGGGGGGAGGGAGGTGCAGCCCGCCGGTTTCCAGACATTTCAAAGTGAATCCGCCTTTATTTCAGAGAGATCCTTTTAGGGTTAGTGTGGACACTTACTCCCGCTTTACAGCCAGGAACATGGTGGGACCCCTGGAGTTGCTGTCCAATAAAGTAGCCAAAGCCACTGATGCTAGGAGCACTGGGGAGGAGGCTGGACTCAGCTGAGATGTGCTGTAGGTCAAATGCACATCAGACGCTGAGGCTTGTCTAGTAAAAGTACATAAACTATCTCTTTACTTCCTATATTGATTACATGTCAAAATAATAGTATTTTACATACAGTAGATTAAGTAAGATCTGTTCTTAAAATCACATTCTAGTATTTGTTTTTTGTTTGTTGGTTTGTTTCTTTGTTTCAAATTTTAAACGTGGCAACTGGGAAACTTTCTTTACATGGCTCTCATTTCATTTCTGTTGGGCAGCCTGTCCTGGTACATGCTCATCCCTTTGCTTATAGATGAGATGCTGAGCCCCGAGAGGCAGAACGAGGCGCTGGTTGAGCTGCGGCTGGAGCCGCTGTCACCTGCCTCCCAGGCCCAGCACCTTTTCAGCTCAGGCCGTCTCTTCCTGCCCGACAGCCACCATGCCAAGTTAGGACATCAGAAACACCGCCAGGGACTTCCTAATGAACTCCTTATGCAGGGAAAGGCGTATCACGGTGTATGGGACAGAGCAGGGAAATGTTCATTCCCACTTTGTCCCTGTGATTAAGTCAATGGCCCCACTTTGCCTCGGAAGTACAGATGAGCTCTTCTGGGCTGCCTACTCCCCACCTTCTGCTCTGTTTCCCCATATATCTATCGTGTTGTCCCTCGGGCTGAAGAGGGTGAGATGCCTTTGCCGAGACGTGGTCCCCCTTTGCTGGGGTGAGTGAGGGAAGCTGTGTCCCCCCGGCCTACGGCCTCGGTCCATGAGTCTGGAGAGGGCTCATGGTGGTCCCACAGGTGGCGGTCAGAAGACCTGGCATGTGCTACCGGGCCCGCTTTGGAGGTGGTGCTCTGTGATTCTTGAACTTACCTAAGATCAGATCCTACTTTCTGGTTGTTGGTAAGTTGGAGGAGAAGATGCTAGAGAATTGATAAAAAGAATGTCTAGACCAGCCCTGTGAGTGAGAAGCACAGGGGACACTAGTCCCACCTGCGAGAGCCCACCTAGCAGGCTCTGGATGAATTTTCTGTTCCTCCCCAGAAATACCTCTATGGCTTAAGGAAGAGGAGAGGCATGTCGTGGCCATGATCTGTACTTGTCCTCACAGGGCCCTGTGATCTATATGCTCGCACTCCCCATCTGCTTCTTGGAGATGAGTTGACATGTTTAGGAGCCTGGGCACTGCTGAGGGCATAGCTCCCAGCACCGTGCTACACAGAGTCTGGCTCTGTTCACCTCACCTGTCAACTCCTGCTGAGGCCCCAGACATTAGTCAAGGTAGGTGCATCAGCGAAACCTAAGCAGGGACCACCTTCTCCCCCTGGGCAGAGTGGTGAGTGAGCAGTGGAAGCCTGGAGCCCTGCCCCAGCCCCCACGCCAGTGCCACTTCTTTTGTCATAGGAGGCACTGGTGATATTTTTGCTCAACAAATGCTTGTCTCTGAGTCTGCAGACCCACCAGAGAATGCCAGCTTGTTTTTGCCTTTGAAGTCTGCCCTTGGGACTTGGCGGAGTAGCCGGATGTGTACTTAGCCCACAGTGGTTCAGCGCATTAAACCTGCCTCCTTGTGGGTCTGTCTATTGTGGTACCA
Source organism: Vicugna pacos (assembly GCF_048564905.1). Taxonomy (NCBI): domain Eukaryota; kingdom Metazoa; phylum Chordata; class Mammalia; order Artiodactyla; family Camelidae; genus Vicugna; species Vicugna pacos. Next base: position 62,365 of record NW_027328823.1, on the reverse strand, counting down.
TAAGGGCTCAGCCAGCATCTGAACGTCATTGAGATAACGCGGCCAGTGAGCTAGGGTCAAGCACATTCTCCTCCAGTCACTTTTACTCCATTGTTTCTTTTACTATTCCACAGTCATTAATTTTTTAAACAATGCTTTGGTGCAGGAGCAGAGCCTCATTCTCTCCTGCTACTCTTGGTGGAAGTGAGTAAAACGGTCCAGACTGAAATGCGACAACAATTTGTAGCTCAAAATCTGCCTAGACGCTTGTAGGTCGAATTTTGTTTAGGGGAGCTGAACACGTTGTGGTCCCCCGGCAGCGCCGCTCCCCTCAGGCCCCTGCTTTCCCTTGAGCAGGAGGTGAGGTTGGGCCTCACCATCCCCGTGTCCCTGGCCTCACACACTCACATAAATTCTTGTACATGCAGTCAAAATCATTTTTGTTCTTGTGTGATTCTAATTTTCTCTTGTTCCTCTTTTCCTTTTCTTTACTCCTTTTTCACTTGTACTGCCCAGTGAGCATGTTGTTGCTTCTGAAAATGTGGGCTGTGCACACCTTGCATTGGAAATAGCCAGATTGCCCTCCGTACAGTCTCCATCACTTTAAAAAGCAACAACTTAACAGCTGTTTTGATCCATCTATTATCTTAGTCATTTTTTATTTTCTAATTTTTTGGAATATTTGCTTTGTTAGCTCATCACCCACTGGTGTTTGATACCTGTTGAAATCCTTGCTTTTGAGGAACATGTTTGGTCCTCCTTTTATTTGGTGACAAATGCGCCCATATTAAATTTGTTTGATTGTTTTGAAGAAGTAAGATGCGAATTGATTTTGTCGGGTGCTCAGGGATTCTTTTCATGGAGTATTTAAACTTGTAAGGTCAAACTCTGCAGCATTTTGCTCGATTCCTGCTTTTACACAAACGTGCTCGGCACGCGGTTCCTGGCTGTCGCTGTGTGACGTGCATGACGGCGCTTCCTGGCCGTCATGATGAAGTGGCCGCCACGGAGGTGACAGCTGCAGGGGACGCTGTTGGAGGAAGCGGTCACCGTTTGGTTCTTTAATTTTTTTTTTTTTGCATTCAACTTCCCCGTGCCATTTACTTTACTTTGCCTTCATAAAGGGGCAGAATTGGGTCTAAAATCCATGACACTATTTGTTCCCTTTACGAGGCTGGTTTTTCTGGGTATCAGGACAACATGACCTTCTCCTAAGTAGCTGGCTCACCTGGATCTGTTGGACACAGGGACAGCTAAAAGGGCCGTAGCTTCCTCTCTGCTCCAGCCAGTGGGCATTCAGAGCTGGGTCTGTGGTTTGCCTCAGCAGCCGTGCAGACCTCCCTGCCCCGGCCTTTACTTTTAACCCATGTTGGCAGTAAAGAGTTGAATCCGTTTCTGTTGCAGCTGACATCCACCACTGACAGCCGTGTCGTTAGTTTGTGGTAGTCAGTCTCCAACACCCCAGACAACCGTGAAGGAAGATGATTTGGCCGACCTAGGACCCTGGATTCTCACCCTCACCATGGTTCATCTCACCCGGTGGAAGGGTTTGGCCACCACCATCATGCTGACCATGAGGCCTTGTTTCTCCTTTCATGCTCTGGTCCAAATGTGGACACTTCATTTTTCACTGAATTTGTCTCTCTTGAGACAGGCCAGAATATCTGAATGAGTCCATCACATTCAGGGTGGGGAACAGAACAGAAGTAAGTGTCGCAAGTAGATGGAGTCTAGGCTGTCCGGGTTGGCAAATGCAGGCTGGGATCTGTGATGGCTGGGCTGTACACTGGACACAGGCCTTTCCCGTGGCTCCTGAGAGCCCATGAGTTGAAGTGATAACAGCCTTGCGTGGATTCCCCCATCCTCATCTGCTCATTGGCAAGTGTGTCTGCTAATTAGGAGCTCCCCCAGACCTCGGGGCCTTCAAAGCTCAGACCATGGGAGAACCTTGAGTCCCTTCTCCTGGACATCCTGTGTGAGAATCCACTGCCTTCTGAGGTGAACAGCAGCAGGAGATGCCTCCCCCTCCAGGGAGCACCCTACGGAGGACTGTTAGTGCACCATGCTGTGAGCTTGTGTGTTTCCGGCCATGGTCCCTACAGAACTACACTTGAGATGGGCTTATTGATGGAGATAACAGGACTGATTCCAGGGCAGGGCCTGGGGGAGGGAACAGTGGAAATTGAATGTGACCTCAGACACCTCGGTGGGTGCTGGGGCTGTTACTAAAATGGGGAGTCTGGGAGATACCTGCCAGGAATGGAATTCTAGAGTAAATGGTGGACATGAGGCATTTTTAAGATGCCATTTGTCATCCAAATTAGGACTTCAAAGAGGCACTCGGGTCGATGAGCCTGGGGCTCAGGTGAAGGAGCCGGACTAGAGATACACGTTGGGAGTCGTCATTCTTAGCTGGTGTTCACAGCCTTGCATGTGAATTAGATCATCTCGAGAGCTGCAGACTGAGGCTGAGGGGGGGCAGGGCTGTGTCTTGGTTGGGGGAAAGCCCAGACCATACAGCTTTGTTGTGTCAGTCAGTGGCGTTTGCCATTTTCAAAGCAATGCCAGTTATCCTTAAGGGGCCAGGGGCTGGGCAGGGCCAGCCAGGAAGAAATCTGAAGGGAGGGTCGTGGCCAGGTGTGCGTCTTGGGAAGGTGCAGAGTCTGCAGGGTACGGGAGGGTAGACTCCTCAGATGCTAGAGTTGCAGTGAGGAATGGGGAGAAGTTAGTCACAATCACCTGTGAAGGAGGGAGGGAGGTCTAGGGAGCCCCACCTTACCGGACTCGCTTTCCCATGAACAGAAGGCAGTCAGACAGAGGATCTGAGGTGAGAAGGGATGGGCACTGGGAGGGGAGCCAACCTGGAGAATGGTGCTTGCAAAATTCTGGAATAGTCTCCCTGAAAATTAGAGTTAAAAATACCCAGACTCTTAAGAACATTGTTAGTGACTTGGGAGGAGGCAGTTGTTTTTCTGGCCTCCTAAGGGTAAGGCATGTATCCAGGGATACACAGAAGATACGGGCAGTCTGTTCCGGGGGCTTGATCGTTACCGGGGGAACAGTGCAAGTTTAAAGGGGGAAAAGGGCAGCGGAGGGAAACTAGCCAGGCCCCGTGTCAGGTACCAGTCGGCCGCCCTACTTGCGTGTTGCATTCACATCCATGCCTCCCAGGTGGGCGCTGACAGCCCCCTTTTGGGGATTGGGAAGCCTTCTCAGAGGGGTTAAAGAATTGGTCCATTTAGTGACTAGTAAATGCTGTAGCAGGATTCAAGCAGGGCCTTGTCAGAATTCAAGGGCATGTTCTCTCTACTGTTTCCAGTACTTCCCTGTTATACCTGGAATGGTGAAGTGGGTCAGTTTTGGAGCCTTTTAGAAAAAGTATGATTTAAGCGCCTCTGGACTGTTTCACAAAGCTCAGCATTCTTTGATGGTTCTGAAGCACGCAGTGATTTTCGCCCCAGAGAGGTAACGTCTAACTCCTTTGATGATGACGTGGTTGCAAATGGTGTACAGGTGCAAAACCAGACTTTGCAGCTTCTGAAGGGAAACTCTCCAGTTCTCCCTTGGTCGGCTTTCTTCCTCGGGATGTATCTGTGCTGCAGCATAGGCCTGAGCTTTCCATATGGAGTGAGAGTTTAATATCCGATGTTAGCATAAAACGGTCAGATGAAGAAAATCGATGTTGACAATTTATATTTGGGTTTCATTAGTCAAAATATACTATCAGTTAATGGCCCATATAGCAAATGAAATTGAGTACAGGACATTGCATTTCTTACTTTCTATTTAGAGTTCTCTTACAGAATAATGTTGCCTGCTTTGGAACATCAGCTCCACCACTCACGGCACCTATCAGTGTGTTGCTGTGATTGCATTTACAGAGTGAATGCAATCTAGGCTTCCTCAGCCTCAAACACTTCAGTGCAGAATCACGGGCTGTAGCCGTCTGTTAGTCACACAAATACTTCTAAAATTATATGATTCCAGAAAAGAAAGAAGAGAGAGAGAGAGATTGCCTTTATCAAATTTCCTTTCAGTTCTAACTGAAAACTGTTGTTGAGCAGCTCTGGTTTCCTTTGGATAAGAATATATACATTTCTTTGCATGTAACCTGGGTTTTGGGCTAGAACACCAAGTTCTTGCTGTCCACAAGCCACAAAAATAGTAGCCAAATTGCACACGTGTGAAATAGTTTATACCTTTTTCTGAGAAAGTATCCTTGAATTTGGGACTTGGACTGTGATTTCTGCTTTTTGCTTCCCCCACCTGTCTTGTAATCTCTCACTCCTTCCCACGTGGTTCCCAAGTGTTCGTGGTCTCAAAGGAGCGGGCAAACACCCAGTTGGTCACCATGTACTGCTGCTATAGATAGAGCCCAGACAAGACCTAAAGGACATTATCAGAGAGGACTTCCTGGAAGAAATGGGCTGTACATACAGTTGTGAGGACAGAGTAAGAGTCAGCCAGGAGAAGGAGTCAAGAATGTGTCTCAGATCGCAGGGGCAGCCCGGGCAGAGGCCTGGAGGCTTTTGGCGTGGGGACCCGGGGAGAGTGCCCTGTGCAGTCCAGGGTGGAGGGAGCCCCTGCTGGGGAGGACACTGGAGAGAGTCCGGGGTGTAGGGCTTTGGAAGAAGTTGAGTTTTACTAGAACTGACACAGTAGGCAGTGAAGGGTGTCAACAGTAGTGACCCTCAGGAAAGGTACTTCTGGTTTTGCTTCTGATATACTACAGACAAAAGGGTCGGGACGGGCGAGAGCAGGTATGTCTGTCCCTTTGAGATCCAACCCGTCATTCATTTATTCATAACACGTGCACTTCAGTGAGTCTAGGGGAGAGAGAGTGTAGCCACATAAATAAGCAAAATGTATTTGCTTCTTGAGAGCTTAGCATTGTCAGAAGTTGACTTAGCCTAGAATGTTCTAGGAAGAGAGGAACAAATTGTGGAGGTTGGAGGGAGGGAAGGCTTCCTTGGGAAACAGTCAAAATGAACCTGGAGGCAAGTGGGAAGTAGGAGCAGGTCAGGGGGCTCCTGAGGTCACTGGGGACCTATGTACTGAGATGAGGCTGGGCGAGCAGGGTCTGGGGTGGGGCTAGAACTCTACCAGGGAGCCTCTGAACTGTTTGAAGTGGGGTTGATGTAATCAAATTTGTGCTTTGGGAAGGCTGTCGTGGCTTTGTGTGTGTGTGTAGCGGGGAAGAGGTGGAGGGTGCCACCAACTGGGGGATCATTTGAAGACCATTCACAGGCTGGGATATGGGCTTCGGGGCTACTTGGGGACGGCAGGGGCAGTGTGGATGCCGGCTTTTCTTATGGGGGACTTGTTAGCGGGGCTGCCCTAGAGGCACCTTGTGGCTGGAAGAAAACTGATGGAGGCTGCCAGGGGGACATTCCTCTTCTCTCTTTCCATGCCTAGTGTGATTATCTTAGCTCAGCCAACATTTGGAACAAAAGAGCTAATCTCCAGGGTTGCCCAGGCCTTTGTAGAGCTCCTTCGAGTGAGATCTGATAGGATTTAGGTTTGTGTTCAGATCTGGATGTTCACTTAGCTAGAAACGTCCTGTCATTTCGATTTCCATAGGGGTTTTTATTCCTGATAAAGATTGCTTTCTTGGTGAGAGGAAAATTATTACAGCTGTTGTCTTTTTCAAAAAAAATCATATGTTTTAAGAGCTTTAATATTCAAAAGAATAGGAATATATAAAATATTTAAGGAAGTCTTTGGTGTGGTTTCTTTGCTTTCTGAGCTAATGTGGACTTAGAGCCTTTGTATTACTTAATAGCACATCCTTGTCAGTATTTAAAGAGCTGTTAGTGAGCACCCCAGGCCCCACCTCTCAAAGAATCGTTAAAGTTTGCTCTGAAATAGTGAGGTCATAAACGTCTTGTTTTCAGAAATCAAAAGGTTTTAAATACGCACCATAGCTCCATTTATAAAATAATAATAAGTTCAAAATTAAGAAAATGGAGGATAATTGATTTTTTTTAAAGCCTAAACATAAACTTTCTTGTGCTAATTTTGCAACTGGAAATTTTGAAAAGAAAAATCCTACTGCAATATCATCTACGTGGTATATATATATGAGTTTCACGTTTGAAATGTAACTGCGCAGTGGTTTTCAAAGTCAGGAGCATTCCAGCTCAAATACTGGCAGTGGTGGCTGCTGGTTTTCAATGGAAGAGCCTAAATTTGCCTTCTTAGCTTTTTTTTTTTTTTGTACTGAGAAGGTTGGGTAGTGCTTTGCCAGCATGATTTTCGGGCAATTTGAGGGCAGCTGTCGTGTTCCAGCAGTGAGATATTTCCATGCATTTTATTTTCTGGACATCACCAGGGCACATGTGGGGTTTGTGCCTGCAGGCTGGAATGCTGCAGGACTCCCTAATCCATCACCATTATGTCCTGGTGCTGCTCCGGTCAGTGAATGATTTTCTGTGACTTGGAGGTAATGTGGTCTGATGGTGATGATCAGACGTGCAGTTAAATGCTATTAATTGAAATAAGAGTAACCTAGAAACATTGCTCTAACAATACAGGATGAGGGAGGAGGATTGGCTGAGCTGCTTGCAGTGGGATGTCTTCTCAGGTGACTCCCTCACCGTGATTCCTGCCAATATCCGCCCCAGCCCTGCACGGTAGTCCTGCCGAAGCAAGCAAGCACTTTGCTCAGAAACGCACTGAATTTCCTTGCGCCTCTGTTTGTTGGCTTTTTTTTGAAAACACATTTTGCCCTTTGCTTAAATGCCATCCATGCTAGTCACCCCTTACACTCATTCTTCTGGACCTCGTCCATACATAGCTGCTGAATGGATGAACAGAATGTAGTATCTCCATGTAGTGGAACATTATTCACACGTAAGAGTGAATAAAAAAGAAAAAAAAAAGAGGAAAATGAAAAATGCCACCTGTTTTGGGAAGTCCACCCTGACTGTTCAACCCACACTTTTCCCTTTGAAACACAATCACTTATGCTCCACTCTACTCTTTTTGATAGTACTTACCACCTTCTAATAATCTTTAACGTTTCCAAAAAAAATAAAAAATAAAGAGATGCTGATGCCACTTCAAAATATACAAGCCTTGCTAACAGCATGTTAATTGAAAGGAAGCAGACACAAACGGCCAGATATTGTTGATTTCAGTGATCTGAAAAGCCCAGAAAAGGCACATGCAGAGGCAGAGAGCAGGTGATGGTTGGAAGGGGCTGGGTGGAGGGGGATTACGGAGTGAATGCTAGTGATAGGGGGATTCTTTTGGGCTGATGAAGTGTTCTGGAAATAGAAGGTGTTGAGGGCTGCACAACTGTGATTGTGCAGAAGACTGCTGAGCGCTGTGTCTGGGAGTGCCTGTTGTTGGGGCATCTTTATTTTGTTCACATCCTGCAATGTGAAGGGCCATCTTCTGCTGTGGTCATTCTACTCCTGTGAGTGGTGAGGGTCAGGACTTTGTAGAGTCCTGTTTCTTTTCTCCCTCTGGCTGAGTGTAGGCAAAAAAATTTAAGCCTGAGAAAGTGCTCCATCTACAGAAATGTCTTTCAGTTTTGCCTGGTGTAAAAATCTTGAGAGCTTTTAGCCGTTGAGGCTAGTCTGTGGGGGTAAATAGCCTATGAAGCCTGGGTGAGCCCGGGAAGAGCCGCGCTTCCCTCCCAGACACGGGTGGGGATTTCACCCCCTTTCAGGCAGTGAAGGGCCCAGACCCGTGGGCAGACTTGACAATCGTGAATATTTACGTGTATCCGCTGCTTCATCTTGGATATTAATTTCAAGCTGAGTCAGTTTGTGACGGCAGCCTCATCCTACAGCAGGAATTTATAGTATCTGCTCTTTGAGGTGAAGACCTGACAGACTTGATTATTTAACAGTCTGCTTTGAATTGATATCTCAGATTCCTTTGTCAAAAGCAAAACAGCAGAAATACAGACGTCCTTTAATTCCAATGTGGCCTGGAACGGGTTTAGTGTCTGTGCCTCAGTGGCCTTATCTGCGGGTGGGGAAGATGATAACAGTGCTTCCCTCAGAGGAGCTGGTGAGGGGAGAGTGAGAAGCACAAATGGAGGACTTACACGAGATGCTCATAAATGACCGAATTTAGTGCTCTCCGCCTGGTGAGGCCTTAGGGGTAGAGATGTCAGAACAGAGCAGTCCTAGCCGGAGCTCGATACGTGATGGTAGCTGTTATGATCAGTATCACCACTGTGGGTTATCAGGTAGTTTTAAGACTTGGTAATATGATTTCATGAATAATGTTAAAAGACTAGACATCTCAGATCCAGTTTACATAGTCCTCAAGATTTCTTCTGAGAATTGGATGGTTTCTTCCCTATCTTAAATCTGAGATGAGTCTCTAAAAATTTCCGTATTCCTCCATCCTTTTGCTTTAATTCTCTATTTCTTAAAAAACAAAGTTTTTAGATGGAGTTACTGGGGACTGAATTGAGGGCCTCATGCATGCTAAGCACATACTCTCCCAAATGAGGTATAATCTCTTCCCTGATTTTTTTTTTTAATTTACATCTTAATTTTCAGAGGTTAGAGGCCTCTAATTATTTTTCTGGAGACTTGTCCATGAACCTGTAAATCTACAATTAATGGACAAAATTTGGTTTATTAAAAAAAAATCTATAGAATATTCTACAGTCCACCCAAAAGGAAATACTCATGGACTTAAAATGTTTCTCCTTTAAGGTGATTTCTCCTGTTTGGTCGAGCTTAATTTGTTAACAGCCATCCTCATCATCATAATGACCAAACTCGCTGTGAGTGGACGCCTAACTGAGGCTAAAATGCTTTGCTCATATTTTACTTCATAGCAAGTGTTTGATTGTAGGTATCAGTGTCTCCTTTTTTGTAGCTGAGGGATTGAGAGATGGGTCAGCTTGCCCCAAATGACACGCAGCTGGCGGTGGCTAGCTCGATGCTGGAATCCAGGCTGCACAGGATGAATTCTCAATTGCTCCTCTAATCAGCTTCCCGTTGAGTGTTTTCCCGAACTCCTGTGAGCCCATAAATGACCGATTTTAGCTATCTCAGCCTGATGAGGTCTTCAAAGGAGAGACACCAGTGAGAATGAGAGGCAGAGTGGCATAAATTAAAATTGTACATTTTCACAAATGTTTTATTCTCAGGTAATGACTGTAAAGGAAATAGTTTTTTAATTTAGTGCTTTGTGAGAACTAAAAACAAAACATTTAAAATAACTATTGTGCAAGAGAGAAGTGGTCTTTGAAAGTCCAACTGTTGCTAATGATGTTACTTGTTTTTTCTAGTGGTGCTTATTTACTGAAAAATTTCCAAACACTGAATTTGTTTTATGTAGTCTTAGTATGAAAGAAAACTTTGTCAGTGAGTATTGTAAGTAAAATCCTTACTCTTTTCTTTCCTGATGATGAATATCTTAGTTGTTTACATGGCTTAAGTATATTTCGTCATTTGTGAAATTTGAGTAATATGGTTTACCTTGTCTGACTGTGAGAGCTGGACGCCTTGTATACAAAGCACCGTAGAGGTGCTTAATAAAAATGTGCTTTCACAGTGACTGATAGTTTAGAAGTATCAACTCTGAATACTAAAAAGGGTAGCTTATTTCTGATGCATATTCAATATGTGTATATATGATATACATTAATATGGCTTAAAGTAACTAGGATTGTTTTTTTTAAGTGCAGTATGAAGCTTTAATGAAATCTGTGTCATTCTAGTGAGACAGGGACTACTTAAATTGCCTTAAGCAGACGACCTTGAAGATTATTTACACAGAATGTAAGCTCAGAATTCATGTTGCCGTGTAACCATCCATCAGACATTTAATTTCTCGGGATTCTGACCAGAACCATTAAGTTTAGAAAAATCCACATTGATTATTATCAGGGAATAAGCTTCTCTCTTTTGTGACTAAAGAAAATTTTGATTTTTTTCTGCACTCTTTTCAGGTTTTAAAATTTCAAAATTTTGATTTGACATGTCACTTTTTTAATAGAGATAATAAAGCTCATGCTGTTTTAATATGTAAATAAATGTTTTTGTATTTCAATACCCTTCTATGATTTCCTGGCTCTTTGAGAAGTATTTTGCAAGATACTTAGATTACCTACTGTTGGAAAAATACAGACGTGACTTTTATGAATATAGGCCTAGTACAGTTCTGTTGGTTTTTACTACAGTGCAAGACATGAGACCTAGGAGAGCTTTGCTGCTGATTGCCAGGAGGACAGATCTCAGGTCTCAGTCTCCCCTCGTGTAAAATGAAGTGGCTGGACTGGATTCTTTCCTCTTCTAAGATGAGCTTCCATGAGCCTATGTCTTTTGTTTATATTTAGGAGTATTAGCAATATCAGATTAAATACTGAATACCCCTCCATCCCCCCGAAGCAAAGTGCAGTATATGCTACATAAGCTTCTAGTTATCTGATTCTCGTTTCTCATCTTACAGTCAATTTTTGTGTTGCATGTTTCCCGGCAACCTGGAAGGTCTTTTTAGCCATAGGTGGCGCTGTTGCAACTTTTTACAGTCTTAATTTTTCTGTTTGTAAAATAAGGCTTAAACAATGTGATTTTATTTTGATTCCTTTGCTTAATGCTTCAGAATAGCACAACGTCCATTATGTCTTCCTACCTGGAAAATTTTTTCTGCTTATATCATAGTTTTATTCTTTTATCTCGCTGTGAACATTTCAGACTTGCTGTGCAAACAATGGCAAAATCGGGCTCTTCTTCTAGTGTTAGAAACCAGTGAGCCGGGATATTATAAAACAGCTAGAAGCTGCCTCTGGAGCACCATAAAGCTGAAAGGTGTGTTGAGTTCCCTGAGTATTGACCCCGCCGCTGTGTGTTAATTGGTGGGAGTTGATTTGGTACATATATGATGGGGTGTAGTTTCTTGACTTGGGTTTGCCTGCACGTGCTGACACTGAACCATGTGATCCTGAGTCAGCTCGTTCTGAGTTTTCCCCTCGTCTGTGAGAAGGGGACACTCATATCTGCTTTGTAGAATTGTGAGAATTAGTAATTATGTAACATGTTTACCACAGTGGGTATGTCAAGAGAGCTCATAAACTTTAGCTGCTGTTTTGTGTGCAGCCATCATTTTATAGTCTTTGGTAATTACAAAGAAACAAGAAAATAAGAAAAGCTGATTTTATGATGAAAGATATTTGAGGACGTTCCATAATTCCTACACCCATAATTTAGCATCAGCAGAGTCAGAACTGTTACACGGTCGCCCTGGACCAACGTTAAGCCACAGAAATTTTTGTTACTTCATATATGTTGGGGCCTAAGGGGAACCAATACTTATACACATGTTGTCTCCAGCAGCCAACTGAGAGATGACACAAAAGAGTAGGCAGGCGATAAATGTCTTCTTTGTTACTGATGAAGCCACGTTCTCCATGAACTTCAGGGCTGTGGATAAATGAGTGTCATGATACTGTGTCCCAGAAGTAGAGACTCACCCTGTCCCAGGTATCTCTGGGCCACAGCAAGCCTTCCCTTGAGAGAATGAGCCCCATCATGCACAGGGCTGTTCTGCAATGGAGCTGAGCATCCAGGGTGCTTCCCTAGGGTAGTCAACACTGGAGGGAAAGGAAGGGTTTCACATGCCCTGCTTGTCTCCCCGGAATCACAACTCAATCTGTTAATGTGAGGAGGGCTAGCTGTGGGCCAGGGGTCAGGGCTGTGAAGGGAGTAGCACTCTGCATGGCCCAGAGGAGTGGGGAGGAGGTATCCCTTCCATCAGTTTAAACAGGTGGTGGGATGGAACAGAAGGGTTCATCCCATGAGTTTATAAAAGGAGAAATAAGAATTTCCTTTGGGTATTAGTCTAGCCAGGAAACACAGAAGATGATTAGGAAGGAGACTTGTAAACCACTGTAATATTAATTTGACATTTGTTGAGCACCCAAAATGTGCTACATTCTTTTCTGAGCGTTTTACAGAAATGAATCCTTCAATCTTCTCAACAAGCGAGTAAGGAAGGTTTGATTGTTATCCCAGTTTCACAGTGTGGAAATTGAGGCACACAGAGGGTAAGTTGACCAAGGTCACAGAACTAGTAAGTGGCAGAGCAAGTATTTTAACCCTGGCTGTATGGTATTGTGGCTCCCAGAATGGGCTTTGGGTGTTTAGATGTATCTGCATCCCTCGATTTCTGTACGTCTGTGCATCAATTAGCCCAGAAAGGACAGGGAAAGGAGAGTTACACAGGTGCTCACGGTCGTGTCTCGGCAACTGTCCACGAAGAGTGCACCGTGATTAGAATTAATTGTTTTCCAGGCAGCAGATCTGTTGGTATAACAGAAATTTAGTCCATTGAATTCATCTAGAAATCCTTCCTGCTCTGCTTCTGTCCACACTTGCCATGTGACTGCCTGCCCGTGTTTGGGCCGTGGAGGAGAACATATACTCATGGTTGAACTCTGATATTGCAGTCTGGTTCATAGTTTCACATCTTCTGTTACATTAATAAGTTAAATTTCTGGTTTTCTTGCATCAGTGTCTCATGAGTTTGGTTAATGTGAAACCAGTCCATGGGAGCCCAGGGGTTATGATGGTATAAATTTTTAGCACGTTGTGGCACTTCTAGCCATGCAGACATGACTGGGGGATGTACGCCTTTCTCACTGATTTCTCCCAACAGCAGGGTCCTCTCACGGATGTGAGGCTGGGAGCTCTCTGAGTAGCTCAGTCAGAGGCCAAGTCCACCAATCCGAAAATGATGAAGTACCTGGAAGTGGGTTTAATAAAAGTAAAGGGCTTCCAGGTAGTCCGATGGGCTGTTCAAGAAATTTGGTGAAAAGCTGTCCACTGTCTGTGGTTTAGCTGCTTCTTTGCTATTGAAAAGTCTGGAGTAGATGAAGGGATTTTAAAAAGCAGAAAGGAGTGATTTCAGGTGGTACATCCACACCGGTGAGAAGTGATGGATGACCGCCTGTGTGAGGCACAGACAGAGTCTTACAAACTTCATAAAACAGCTTCAAATGCTCTGCCATCTGAGTGCGCTTCATATGGGGTCCAGTTCATCACTGGTCACGCTGTGAGGGCAAGTAACTGACGATGGCAGAAAGGACACGGAGGCATCAAAAAGGTCTCACTCATGTTCCCTGTTTAAAGAATGTGGCACAGTGTATTATATTTGAGCTGGTTTTTCACTGAACAGTTTTTAGTGTTTTCTGGGACTCCCCAGTGCCCCAAGGTTCCATGCAGCTGGGTGTCCCCTCATTGCAGCTCCGTCAGCGCTTGCCCTGGGCTGATGTGGTGTCACGGGAAGCAGGACGGTCAGCGTCCCCGGCTCCTCTGAGCTCCGTCTCCTCATCTGCAGAGCCTGGTTTCCCATCCGTGTCTACTTAGTAGGGTTGCTGAGAATCACACGTGATGGTTATCAGGTGTGATTTCTGGTTGTCTCTGCGATTGGCAAATAGCCAATAATTGATAGAAACTCTTGTTTTTTTTTATTGTAATTGTGTCTCCTAGATTGCAGTGGTTTTTAGTCTGCATTTTTTTATAACTTTACTCATTTTTAAATATGCCCTTATTTTATTTATTTTTTTTTGAGGTACTGGGGACTGAAGCCAGGACATTGTGCATGCTATGCAGGTGCTCTACAACTGAGTAATACCCACCCTCCTTTTCTGCACTTAAAAATAAATATTGCAATACACAAAATAGCTCTTAAACTCCATCATGGGACCTGGTCTCTGTATAGGCAAATGAACACGTATACTATTTCGATAAGAATAAATGCTGTTGAGACATAAGTTTCTGAATCTGTTAATGTGCTTAAAAACGATCATAGCTAGTGATAAACACGAGACTTAGATCCAGGACTTTTTAGGGTATGTTTTGCCATCATGGGAAATTACATTCTACCGAGAAGGCTAATTGGGTCTCTTTGATATTTGGATGGTTTAGCAGGTGATCAAGGCTTTCCAAAGCTGACAGTTTTGTATTTTAAACTAACTACAAAGTTATCTTCTAGAAGATGGAAATCCTAAGCTTGTGAATTTCCCAGTAATCCAGGGGGTATGTGTCTGTGTCTGTGTCTGTGTGAACGTTTGTGTGTGTGATTTCAGGAATGTAGAAATAAGTTCCATATAGACTTCTGATATCTTTCTCTTCCAGTTCAAGGTTTAAGCATATACTTACACAAATAAATTGATTTTCTTTTGTCATTTGGCATATTGGCGGGAATAAGAGGTTCTCATACTTGTTTCAGAAGGGTTGGGAAGCATGAGCTTAGAAAACGGGAGGAGAAAGAGGCAGGGAGACACTTCACACTTTGTGCAGTATATGAGAAACGGTAGCTTTTCTTTTCTCTTTTCTTCTAAAGCAAACTGGCTCTGAATTGTAACACACTATTACTCAGAATTGCTTTTCTAATCAGATACAAGTGCCTCAGATTTTTCAAGGCAACATGAATGATGAAATGTGTTTTAGCATTTATCTTTAAAAGTAGTTTTATTTCTCAAGTAAAAGACTATAGCCTGTTTCTTCCAGCGTCTCAAGAAATTCTCATTGATCTATGTACATGTTCTATGTGCTTCTTTTCTTTTCTTTTTTTTTAAGTGCTTGTTTCATTGTGGTGTGAATCAATGTTTAAAATTTCTGGATTTTGATCTTTAGAAAATGCTGATATATCAGAACTGTTAAAAACCTGATTGTTCTTTGGTCCTTGTTTGGTGGGGCACCCTATTGATTACTCTTGTCTGTTAAAGAGAGAAATTCTTCCTCTAGCCTGCAGATCATTAAGTGTATGGTTTGCAGTATGCCTTTAAATTTCATTGAATGCATTGAACATGATTGTCCAGTGAATTTTGAGTTGACTCATAGTAATGACTTTGCTTTGATTCTGTGGCTTTTGCTCCTCTCCACAAGAGCTTGAATTCTCTGTTGCATTTTGTATACGTGTTCTTCACAGTGGAAGAAATTTTGCATTTTTTACAGAGGTGGTTTTTCCTAACACCTCTGAATGCCTTCTGTAATTGATACAACAAAAATCTGTTATTTCAATGCTTAATTATTTCATAAACTAGTTTTTGGCTTAATCAGAAACAATGACAGAGTGATAATAAAAAATAGGAAAACTTTCCTTCCTTTGAAGAATAGAAATCAGGTGGTCAGGCTCACCCATGCTTTGGGCCTGACACACTTAATCTCATGTCATTGTGTATCATGATTCGGAGATGGAGTTGCTTCAGGTTTATTGATTTTTGTTTTAACATTTGTGTTGAATTCTTTCTCCAGGCTTATGTATCCTGTTGGGTTTGTTGAAACTGTAGAAGGGAAACAAAAGCTTTTTTTGGTTTCCGGAGGCCTGAGTTGCTGATGATAAGGGTTGAGGGTGGGCTGAGGAACAGAGTGACACTCCCTCTGCTCCCAGCTGAAATTGATGAACAATGAAATCAATTAAGTGTATCGGTATTTGACCAATAGAAGTTAGCGAGCCCAAACTGGCTAGTTATGCCCAAAGAAAGTACTGAATTCACCTGCAGAATTAGGTGCTTTACCAAGAAGAAGCAGCTTAGAGCAATCAGAAAAATCAGTCCTATGATGAGATATAAAGTAAATATAATATCTTTTATTTCTGAAACTTTTCTACGTTAAGTTGTGTAGAGCTAAAATTAAGTTTCAAGCACCAGGAGTTAACAGTGTGGGTGGTTCTGTATGATCATTATTCAGGAATGTGCCTAGACTCTGCTAGAGTGGCTGAAGCTGGCAGGAAAAGACCCAGAGCCAGGATTTGTCACCTTAGGGTGTCCTCCATAATGGTTCCATGTGGGAGCCCATGATTGGGTTAACAAATTGTAACAGACCCCAGCCGCCTGTCAAATTTAAGAAGAAAACGTATGCTTAGTAACTGCTTTGCAAGCAAGTGCCTGTGCATCCTCACTCCTGTCTCCTTGCCTTAAAAAGCAGAGATAATGCTTTGCTTGCGTAGATGATGTTTTAGATAGCACTCTGCTCATCGCAAAGCAATGACCCAGGCCCACAGCTATAAAGGCTGGGCTTGTGTGCAGTTAGATACTCTATTATCCCCCAAGCAAGGACCTAGCTGGTCTGGTGGTCTGCTTTGTAATTCACATGTCTAAAGAATGTATCTTATTCCCCTCACCCCATGACTTACCTAAAGATACACTAAGCCTTTGTACTCATGGTGGATTCTACAATCTCTGTCTCATCCTTCTTTCCCCAAGTTCCTGCTTACTATCACACAACTGTTAATGACGTTTTCCTTTGATTATACACAATAAATATGGGATCATTTGAGAGGCTCGTGGAGTTGGGTCCCTACGCCCTCTCTCTTTCGTGACTTTTTCCACAGAGTCTTGAGTATTCATTCCCTGTACGTAAGACTTCTGCCAGCTAGAACCCACAGTTCCAGGTGAGAAGGATGCAGGCTTTATCTCTCCTACCTCTAGGGAGAGAGAGTAGAAAATTGAGATCTGCTCTTCCGTGGTCCCTTCCTGCCCCAGGTCTGCTCCAGTTCACCTGCAGCCTTCTGGCCTCTGCTCACACTGCCTCTGTCCCAGGACTGACAGCAGCCTTTTCTTCCCTGGTAAACATTTCCTGTGCCTTTTAGAAGTTGGTCTCTTCTCTGCAATACAACCCTGGCAGATGTGATGGTGGTAAACGTGCTGGAGGGCAGTCACTTGGGGACTGCCAGGAGCCATGCTGATTCTCCTGAGTCTCTCATTCGGGGTTACAGAACTGTCGAGCAGCAGAGGAAGCCCTTTAACGTGAGGCCAGCTCAGCATTGCATCACTTTCATTTTATTTTTGAATTTTCAGTGGAGAAATTATTTGTAGCAAACTGTTCCAGATTTTTGGCTGCCTGCTTTCCTCACCACCATTTCCTTGTTGGCTCTGGTGCTTGTTGTAAGAACCAGGTTTCTTCTCTGGTTATTTGTAGCAGCTGGGCTTGCCGAATCCTTGATCTGCATTTGAAGCAGAATGCTTCTTCGTGATGTCAAGCTGATTTTCCTATTTCTGAATATTTCGTGTACACTCAGCAACTCTTTCAAGTGAAATGCTCTTGTCCAATTCTGTTAACCCATATTTGCCGATCTCCTGCTTTCATGCTGAGGGCAGTTTCTTCTTCCTGTAATAAAAGTTAGCAATTTGCATTTACTATTTGAAGGTTCTGGCCCTAGGTGCTTTTGTCCTTAACAGTTTTAATACAATTCACCCATTAAAATGTGCAGCGGCTTTTACTCAAAGCCCAGAATTGTGCATCGCAGTCAATCTTAGAATATTTTCATCCCCCAACAGGAAGCCCTGTATGCACAAGCAGTCATTCCCATCTTCCTCATCCTCCCCCAGCCCCAGGCAGCCATTGTTCTCTCTCTATGGATGTGCCTGTGCTGGACATTTCATGTAAAACAAGTTATTTCATGTAAATGGAACTGTCTATTGTGACTGACTTCTTTCACACTGAGTAACTTTTTCAATGTATTTCCAGGTTGTGGCCTGGGTCAGTACTCTATGCTTTGCTATTGCTGAATTATATTCTACTGTATATCTGGGCCCTACTGTTTACCCATTCATCAGGTGATAGTCGTTTGTGTTGTGTCTGCTTTTTGTTTGTGAAGAGTAATGGCGCCGTGAATACTCCTGTAGGAATTTTTATGTGGACATTTGTTTTCAGTTCTCTTACTTGTGTGACCAGAGAGCAGAAATGCTGGGTCATTCATAAACCAAATGTTCAACTCTCTGAGGACCTGCCAGGCTGTTTTCTAAAGTGGCCACCCTGTGTTACATCCTCAAAAGCAAGGGCTGCGCGCTCCGCTTCCTCTGTGTCTTCATTAGTGCTTGTTACACATTTTTTTTATTATAACCTATTGTAGTAAGTGTGAAGCGGTTTCTCCTAGTGGTTTTGACTTGATTTCTTTTACAGCTAATGATATTGAACATCGTTTGATTGTGCTTATTGGCCATTTGTATATTTTCTTTGAAAAATACATTTTCAGATACTTTATACACATTTTAATTGAGTTCTCTTTTTCTTGTTGAGTTGTAGGAGTTTTTTCTTTTATTTGAAGATACAAATACTTAATCAGATAAATAATTTGAAAAAATTTTCTCCTCTCTGATGTTTTTTCACCTTCTGGATGGTGTCCTTTGAAGCAAATTTTTAACATTTGATGAACTCCAATTTATCACTGTTTTCTTTGTTCCTTGAGCTTTTGGGGTAATATTTAAAATCTGAGGTATTTTATTTAAACTTTTATATAAAAAATAACTTAATTCTTAAGACTGTTCTAGGAGATGGGTGCTGTGGCTGTCCCCAGTCTATGGATAGGAGACTGAGGTGCAGAAAATTTCACTGAAATATCAGTGTCACAGCTACCCAGTGCTGTGGGATTTCAGACCCTCATGTTTGTCCCCAGCATTTGTGATCTTCACCACCATGCTCCACTACTGCCTGGAATCATTAATGAAAAAGTTTTCCTTTTTTGATTTCTTGATTGTTTGTTTTCTCATTGGGGAACTCACCTCTTCATTTTCCTTGCAGAGATCTGTGTAGGTTTATTTTAGATCTCATGTACTTATTTATTACACAGGCTCCAGCGATGATTGTGCCTAGTTGATCTAATCAATTCATACTCAAGTCTTTCCTGCTCATGACACTAAAAAGAGAGTCATGATTTACATAATGCTCAAAGAAGAATGTACTTGAGTGATTTTATTTTTCTAACCAATCAAACAAATCAAATAAAAACCCGGTGTTGGAACAGATTATAAGCCCTGCAGAATAGGGTCACTGTCTTCCTTGTGTTTCATTTGATTTGTCACAGTGTCTGGATAGTGCCTTGCTGTCCAGCAGTTTTGTGAGTATACGGTGCTCGTGAATCATTGTAAGGAAAGAATTTTGACAACAGACTGTGTTGTTCATTTCACAAGGGAAAAGATCATATAGAAATACTGCTCAGATTTATTTTAAAATTAAGCTTGGTGTTTTGAGAAGGGTTCAAGAAACCATACAAAAATCTTTTTCACTAATTTTAAATCTATCTTAGACACATTATGCATACATGGCAGAGTAACTTATCAACTAGTTTTGACAAGAGGAGTGTATTATTGATTATCTATTTTAGTTGAAATATTCTACCTGGGATAAAGTAATCAGTGCCCATAAATGAACAAATATGTTTGTATTTCTATGCAACATGGGGGCAGACTTCATATGTTTTTATATAATATATATGACTGTGTGTTTTAATCTGTCTGTCAGTGTTTTTATAGTTTTTCATCAATGTTGTAACTTTAGAATTCTTCTATGGAAATCACCCCCAATTCTAGTGCAGTTTGTACTGTGTATCCTGTCTTATGCATGGGATTCCACTGTCCCCTCACTGAGGAATTTCCTCTCCTATTGAGTTAGTAGCAGAGTTAAAGGAACTGTGATTTCTAGGCCTTTGCTCTCCATGTGTTTGCAGTTGGCTGTCAATCAAGATTTTCTCTTTCGTGAGTTTTCATTGTTCAATTAGAATTTTGGAAATAACAATTAATATGTTGCAACACTCTCCCTAGAAACTTGATGTGTTTGTGCTTTTCAGTTTCCAATTTACAAAAAATGTAAATGCACTCTTGTTTTTAAATAGTCCTTTTTCACTAGATATTTGTTTACTTCTTTATAGTCAAAATATTTTTTTCCCAATGAATGAATAGGTTTGCATGTTTTAAAAGATACCTTACTTTTTAAATTTCTTATTCTAACAGGTATATTCGTTGTACAGAATTTAGAAAATAAGGATAAACACAATTATAACTTAAAAATGGCCTCTAATCTCACCTGGAGATACAGTTGTAAGGTTTGAAATTGAGAATTACAAGTCCTCTCAAACTGTTCTTCTATTTCAAGTACGGTTTGGTTACTGAGATCCTCGAATTCCCATATGAATTGTAGCAGCAGATAGTCAGTTTCTGCAGAGGAACCCACTGGGATTGTGATCGAGTCCACGTTGAATATATGGATCGCTCTGGGGAGCACTGCCATCCCAAGAATGCTGTCATTTGATTCAGGAATGTGCGTGGTGTGTCTGTCCAGGTATTTAGGTATTCTTTAATTTTTTTCAGCATTGCATAGAGTTTACATTGGATTATTTTACTATATATTTTGCCTTTATACTGAGGACAAGTGTGCAAGGTACCGGGATCAGAAGTGTATTGGAGCTCCGCAGCTTGCTGCCACCATGGACGCTGTGCTCTTGCTTCGCCCACTGTACAATGTTGCACAAAATAGGACCTAAGTAACTCTCTCTTGAAAGAATGATTATATGATTGCTGGATGATGCTTGAGAGTCCTTGTGATGATGTCTTTTTCCCAGAATTTCCCCTCTTCTTTACTATGCCCTTTCCCTTCCTTTCCTCCAGCCTGTGTTTCAGCCTGCCTGTGGCATTGATTTTCCTTGTCTGTGGACTCTTCCTTTCACTAGTTCGTGATAATGTTACATGTGAGATGTGGAAACTTGCTAGATGTCAAGAAAGAGGAAATCCATTGCATTCTAGTTTTTTTAGAGTGTGCTATTGTATTATCGATTGAAATGAAATCAGGCTGACCCATTGAGCCATCCCCTGAGCTCTTTTTGCCTTCCTACAGGTGATACTGCTCTCGTTGCTGCATGTGCCCTTCCCCCAGACTTGGTTTTGGGGTTGAGTAAGTCACCGTCACTGGAGCCCTCTCTTTAAATGATGAAGAGAACATTTGCTCTTTCTCCCTGTTTGGGGACTTGGATGAGATGAGGCAACAGATAAAGAATGGAGCCCCACCTCATTCTGACCCCCGCTCTTTCCGTTCCTTTCTCCAGGGGAAGAGTACAATTCAAAAATATAAAGATTGTGAACTAATGAGATAGACAAGACAACCGATCATTTATTAAATACCCTTTCATGCCAGAAACAAATGTATTATACACACAAAAAGCACATAAAATACGGTAGTACTGTGGTTACAAACGTGGGTCCGAGTTCGAGTCCTGGTCTGGAGTGACAAGTCCTGTGAGATGGAGAATTGGTAGGTCGGCTTAGCCTCTCTTGGACTTGTTTTCTGTCCTGCAGAGATGGGGCTCGCTAAGCGTCCCTCCCCCGTAGAGGTGCTGAGGGGTGTAAAAGACACGTGTAGGCAGACCGAGCACAGCTGCTCTTTCCTCGTAAGTGCAGGATAGCATCGCTTTTGCGGTGATGGCTTTATGACTGCACCGTGTAGACTCTCAGTGCTCCAAAGGGATGCCTTGCAGATTGGAGATGGGATTCTCACTTCTGTATATACCCAAGGATTGTGTTATTGGGCCTTGCTAATTTGACTCTATTCTTTAGAAAGTACATAATGTAGATATATTTTTCAAACATGCATGATTTTTTCTTTTATTATTTATAGTTCTACCCTCTCATCTCTTGGTGTGACTTTTCATGGAATCCAGGAAACAGTCCTAAGCAACCTGCCTCTTCACACTTCTCCGTGGTGGTTTCCTTCCCTGACTAGAAGAGGGTTTTGCATAGGTAATTTTGATTGCTCCCCTTCTCTTGGAGACTCTCTGTTTTTCTGCCCATCTCTCACCTGTCCATCTGTCCATTTCTCTACCCACTCATTCTTCTGACTTGTTTCAATAAGCATTTCAGGCAGCTTACAGAAGAACAGGTACCAAATAAACAGGTGAGAAAATGGGGCCAAGTTCATACAGTGAGGCTAGGAGTTGAGCCTGTGTGAGAGTTGCCAGCGTGAGACACACGCCTCTGCCTTGTGACTTATAAGATAGACAACATCAATGTGCCTGAAGCTCCCAGCAGACACAGGGAAACAGGGTTTGTGGGAGATGCTCATTGGCTGTGAAATAAATAAGTGGCTTAGTAGAAGCCCAGCCTTTCCAAGTACTAAGGCTTAGGAGAATATTTTAGTGTCTTCCAAAATCAGATTATTGCATCTTTTCTTTTTCAGAGTTTTATGTATAGTTGGTTTACATTCTATACCTGGAAATTTCTCCAAAACTTCTGCCCACGTGAGTCCCATGACTCGGGAATGGGGTGGTTCTGCTCATTGACGGGTGTTGGCCAGAAACGGAAAATGACAGCCTCAAAGGAGCCTGGGATTTATCAGTTATGTTTTGTCAGTGCTGTAGATTTCAGAAAATGCTTTCACCTTTTCTTTCCATCTGAGGCAGCAGCGCGCTCTCTTACCAGCATCAGGAGCTCAGGGCCACGGGATGGTGGGGGCTGACTGCACTGCCGTCAAGACAGCTGAGCTAGTCACTGCAGGTGTGGTTCTTTTACATACTGCAGTTCATGCTCTTTACTAGAATGTTTCAACAGGGAGTTAATTAACTGAGTTAATTAACATTTTATAAATATGATGCTTTGTTGAAAAGACAGTCATAGGCAGAATATAAGTTGTGATCACTTTAAAAATGGTTTCATTACTGAAATTTCAGTAGGAAAGATCCAGTTTATCTTATTTCCGCCTCTCTTTAAAAGTAACAAAGAAACAAGACAGAAAAAGCAGAGGATGATTTCTGTTCTTCCTCTCGGCTTGCAGGTGCCCTCACCTCCAGTGGCATCCATCCAGACACCAGCACTGACACTGGCCGTGCTCAGAACTGCCTCAGCCCTGAAGACACATCTGACAAATGGAAGGGGGCCGCGCCCTGTTACAGCAGGTGCTCTCACTTTGTGGGTCCTTATGTAACTGCGCGGTGTTATTCAGGATCGCCCTTTCTACACTTTGTGACGCTGCTGCGGTGTCTCCTAGTTATTTGTTTCTGTAAGTACTCGTGTAATTTTCCAATGTGTGGTACTAGACATCTAAAAATGCATTTTTCAGATGAAAAATAGTGTGTATTTAATATAAATGTATGAAAAAAGGGTCAAATGGATCTATCCTGGTGCCAGTACTCAGAGATAATAATTAACACATTAACATCTATTTTCTGTTCTTTTCATCAGTGTGTATTACCTCTGTCATAAAAACCAGCGAGCAATGTGTGCCTGTATACTGTGTGGAGACCTCCATTTTCCATTCGGCTTATTACACATTTTTCTACAATATTCTATCTCCCCTGGCATGATTTTTAATGACTAGTATAGCATTCTGTCTTGTGGAGTCCTCGTCCATTTTACTTTGGACTTAAATAAACTTTTAAATTCCAAGTATACTTAACTGAAATTCTGAAAAGAGATCTGTTGTGGTACCGAAAGTCCCCTACATCCCTTCCCCTTTTTTCCTGAGAGTAAAAACTGCTGACAATGTGGAGTATATATATTTCATGACCTTTATGCCTATGTCATATAAATAAACACATACATACACGTATATGAGAAATCTATGTCTATGTGTGTGTATATATGCTTTATTGAAAAATAAGGCCATACTATATGTTTTCTGCAGCTCGGTTTATTCACTCAGGTATATATCACAGACGTCCTCTCTCTCCAGACTCACCCGGTCCTTTCAGATAGAGTAGAGGGTTTTCCTGATATGCAGGTTTGGTCTCTTGTGTAAGGACACCTTTCGTGGGAGCGTACTGTGGACAAGGCCTTGGACCACGCCGAAACACCGGAACTTTAGTGCCCACAGCTCACCGTGATTTACCGCATCATTGTCTTGATGGTGGACACTTAAGTTTTCTCCATTTTCCACTGTCAGAAAGGGTGTTTGACTGGCATACTTCTTATACAAACATTCCTGTGATCTTGTATGAGTATTATTTTCGTTAAGTTTTCTGGAAATTTAGTCCTTGGATGTGACAACTACATAAATCACAGGCTCCTTTCAAGTGAATCTAGAAATTCCTTCTCCTGTGGGACATGAAAAGATGTAGAATAACTTATGTAACCAATTCTCTATCGCTGGATATGATTTCACTTCAGCTTTTCTTCTCACCATTGTAAACAGTGCTGTGTAAATGCTCTGATAAGTACATCTTTTTGAACTGAATTTTTCTAAATGAAACGATTCCAAAATGTGGAGTTCAGCCTGTGTGTACACACGTTTTTCAGAGTTTACATATCCATTGACATGTCATCCTCCAAAAGATCGCTCACAGTTTGTTCTCTCAAAGATGGACACTAGCTAGAATATCTTTTAAAAATATGTGCCAATATGATGAGCAAAAGTACTTTTTCATTGTTTTAATTTGCACTTGATGACCAGTGAGGTATTGAGCATTTTTCACTCATTAGCCATCTGACTTTTAAAAAGTGAATGATCTCTTTTGTCCTTTGCACACATTTAAGTGAGGCAGCTTCTTGTTGCTTTGTGACAGCTCTATGTATATTATGAACATTAACCCCTTGTCTTCATCAACATGTATCAGAGAGCTTTTCCTTGTCATTTTTTGCCTTTCATTTTGTTCAGTAGGTTCATTTTTGTTGTGGCCCAAAATAATCTTAAGATTGTAAATGTCTTCTTTTTGGGTTTTATTCCTGATATTATTCTTAGAAATACTTTCTTATAATGGTATAAATTTCTTCTGTAGGTTTTTTTAATCTCTAAGATGGAGATGATGATGGTACTTGTTATAGTGAAGAGAAGTTGAATTAATATGAGCAAAGAATTATATTCGCTGTTATTAGTACTTTCTAATATTCACATCACATTCTGTAATTTTTCTTGCGGTCATTATGACTGGAATAGAATTTGTTTTTTCCAGGGGATTCTCTGATTGTCCCAAGACAATTATTGAATTCCTACTTTGCTTTTTAACTTGAAATCCCACCTGTAAAGAATACTTATGTACACTAGAGTCTCTTTTTGAGCTCATGGTTTATTTTTATCAATCTTACTTTCTTACACTAGCACTATATCTTACATATTGTAAACATTTATTTAATATCTGACAGTGCGATTTTTTGATTCTCTTTTCGATCCCAAATTTTCTTGGTTAGTATTATGACTTTATTATTCCTGAAGAATTCTAATATAATTTTTCAAGTTAAAAAAAAAAAGAAGTGCTGTCGTGGGATTTTTTAGTACTTTTGAATTATCTTTAGGAGAACGTACATTTTTACAAAACTGCTTTCCTCCATACAAAATGTTGATGTCTCTACTTTCACACCTCTTACTTTACCCCACAGTACAGTCCTGTACTTCCACCATGTACAACATGGGCATTATTTTTGAGTTTATTCCAGATTATTGTTGATGTTTTTGTTAATTATTTAAGTCAGAATTTTTTGCTATTGTATATTTTAACTGTTAAAACTGACACCTAGGAAGGCAGATTCGGTTTGTAAATACTCACTTTGTAACTTCTCATTTAAAATTGTAAGTATTAAGTACTTGTTACAGAATCCTTTCTTTTCTGTTTTTAAAAATTTGTTTCCAAGATTCTCAAAATGGTCATAGCAAAGTAGTATAGGTGGGGACAGAGATGGAGAGAGGTAGTGTGGCTCATGTACAAACTGTGAGCACTTTCATGGCTGTGTTTACGCTGGAAAAGCCGCTGAAGAGTCCAGGATAAAACAGGGGTGGCTTTGTATGCAGTTGAAAGCCAGCTTTCTTGCCTGGTGAAGCCTGGTGGGCGTGACAGGTAGATGATCAAGGTCGAATGGAGGTTATTGGCTGCACAGAGCGCTGTGTCTGAGAACTGGAGAATATCGCCATGGGAAATGCTTGGTGCCAGGAACAAAGCAGAGGAGCTGGGGACCCTGTGTGTTAAGGAATTTCCAGCCCTCGGAGTGGGAAGATCAGACTCTGCATTCAGATCTGAGTTTGAATTCATCCTCTTTAGTTTACTTGTCCTCTGACTTTTGTCAAGCTATATACCCTATTTCACTTCCTGTTTTCTTATCTCTCAAAATAGGAGAATTACAGCCTGCTGCCAGATTGTTTGATCAGGTTAAATAATTAGTGTCTATAAGATGCCACGTACAGTCACAAGCTCAGTGAGAAATGGGCTGTCACCTGTTCTTCTGCAACTCAGTGCTTGACAAGACATGTGGGAAAGCCAGTCCCTAATTTGTGTGTGATGCAAGTAGGAACAAAATTAATGTCTTGCCTTTCCCTAGCAGTATACTTACAGCTTTGCTTCATTTACTTCTTTCCTCCTTTCCTTTCCCCTTTCCCATCCTCCACCAAAAGATCCTGAGACTCTCTCAGAATAGTAGATTCAAATTACTTTAAAGGTTGGCTCATCCTCATGAAATGATAGTAACATAAAAAAAATCTGTGCACATCCCACAATACATTGTATTTGATTTACACACACACGTGTGCACACATACACACACACAATCAGGCTACCTTCCACTTGCAGAGGGATAAGGACCACTTTTTCTGAGTTTTCACTCACTGAGCTTGAGAACAATGTCTCTTACACAGACTTTCACCAGGCTTCGTGCATGGTGTTTTTAATTGAATTTCGGCTTTGTGGCCATAGATATAGTCTCCTAATAGAAGAGAGAAAGTGGAGACATAGACATTCCGCTGAGATATTGGTGTCATCATATTTTAGTTGGAAAGGACTTAAGACAGCATAGAGTCGTAATATTATATGGGTGAGAATCCATGATGTTGTAACTTGGACAAGAACATGGACCTTCTGCCGTCTTGTCCACAAAGGTGAAGAGGCAACTGGGCAGGGGATGGTAGGGATCCTTCTTGCTTGAGTTCCATGTTCTTGCTAGTTTTCATTGCTCAGTTGCCTTTAGTTTATGTCCATGAGGCCTCTCATGGGAAGGTCACTCTGTCCTGATAGATTGAGTTTCTTATCAGCAAAAAGCTCTGGACCCACTCATATTTCCCAGAGTTTTCTGCTGACCTGCTGACACTTTATATAATTGAGACCTAAGAAACTACAGAATATAAAATCCTTATTGTTATTGTTTGCCCTCGAGTTCCATAGGAAGGGGTGCTGTCTCAGGCTGTCTAAAGCCAGATCTGAACAAAGATAGGGTGACAGGCTGTGCTGCTGGTCCTCCACAGTTGAAGGGGATTTCCAACTTAGCTTTATATTCAAGGCAGATGAGTTCAAATCTTGCCTTTACCAGTTATTATCTTTGTGAATTTGGGGAGAAACTGTACTTTTTGGTGTCCAAATTTGTTTATCTGTAAGTAAGTTCAGTATTTATTTTAAGGTTTCTGTTTTAGAATTGAATGAGCTAATACTCTCATTTATACCTAAAATAGTGATCTCATGGTTCTATGCTGGTGCCTTGGTAGTTGATTACTAAGGGACTCCGCAGTGAGATTGGGGGTGGGGGACCCTGGATAATAGAGCTTATATTCCAGGATATGCTTGTAAAAGACTGGATGTGCAGTGGATTTTTAGTAAATATCTACTCCTTTCCTAATCTGCATTGATTGTGTATATATCTTTATACTAATATATGAACAATTTTTATTGCAATTTAAATATCTTTGTAGTATTTACAATATCTAGTTATAAAAATACGTGAAATAAAAAGATTTGAATTTATTTTCTTTTCAATAAGCAAAACAAAATAAAATAGAAAAGAAAAAAGTTTTGAAGGAGTAGAAATAATTTTATTTCTGTGGAATCAATTCCTTGTAATAGGTTTTTTGTTCATGTTGTTAAAAAGCATATAAAATTGATAGGTGGTGAAATACTGGAAATGAGGAAACAGTGGAGACATACTACCTCTAAGGCAGTCAATTTGTTACCAAGTCCAAACTCGTTCTGCTTGCTGCATGACAGGCCGATTAATCGGGAGATGAGATGTTGGAGTAAGGAAAAGAGACTTTATTTGTAAAGCTGGCAGACCCAGAAAATGGCATATTGTTATCCAGTAGAACTCTCTTCCCCAGGGCAGAATTCAGTCTCCTTTTATACTAAAAAGCGGCGGGGATGTGGCTGGTTGTTGCAAACTTCTTGCTGTATGAATTGTTTGTCCTTGAAATCCTTTGTTCCTGCAGCTGTCCATGTGGGTCAAATTATGGTGCCCCTGTAAAACCTCCAAAAAAAAAAGAAAGGTTATTCACTATTTTACAACTTGCCATCTATACATAAGTGTAGAAGAGCAAATATCCTTAAAGATCAGAGCCCGGAGAATAGGCCCTCCTGGATATTTCAGGCTAAAGGCAACTTTCTTTTACAAAAGGTGCAGAGATAGCAAGTCTGAGCCTAGAAAACAAGGTACAGGATTAAAGCCAAATGAA
The DNA here is from genome assembly GCF_048564905.1 of Vicugna pacos. NCBI lineage: Eukaryota > Metazoa > Chordata > Mammalia > Artiodactyla > Camelidae > Vicugna > Vicugna pacos. Next base: position 34,289 of record NW_027328823.1, on the reverse strand, counting down.
CACATCTAACATGGAGTGAAATTTGTTCTTTCTATTACAATTTCTTTTTCTCCCTCATAAATAATTTTAGTAAGAAACATGAGCAATTTTTTTATTTTTGCTTCTTAATAAAGGACTACAACTACAATTTAGTGAGCAGGGATGCTGTGCGTGCCTTGGTGTCACAGCAAACTCTTGTTGGTGGTGGTCGACCCTGCAACATGCCTGATGCCCCGTGAGTGTTGGTGAGGGTCCCCCTAACCAGGGGCTCTATTCAGGAACCACCATATGCGCGTTGACCTCTGGCACCTCTTTTTCAGCTGCAGGAAATTTTTTCAGATTCTATGATAGAAAAATCACTCCAGCTAGGGATAATCAGGGAGTAAAGGAAGAGGAAAAGGGCTTGAAGTAGAGTAGAAGAGAAAGACAGAAGCTCAGGGAGCCTGGGGGCTTGGCAGCGCTGCCTCAGGAGAGAGAGGAGCAGAGGTGTGGATGGGACCGGCTACAGAACCAGCTCCTGCAGCTTTCCCTGCACCCAAGCCACACAGCTTTTAATAGGGCCCAGGACTCTCTCCTGGCTGGATGTCACCCTGGGCAGAACCTTGAGAATCAAAGGTAAGGGGTGGGCAGCACTCACCTAGGGGGTCACTGAGGACTTTGGTCAAGTCCACATTGACTATTCCAGTCATGTGCCTTCACCTGTTCTTTATCTCAGGATCTGAGAAGCAGGAGCAAGGAACTCAGGGAGAGATGCAGGAAGATATCTGACTGTGTTAAGAGACGACAGTCACAGTGACACTGGGAGCGAAGACACTTGCAGCAAAGTAAAATAACTTCACAACCATTGCATCAGAGCTGCATGTGTGAGAGAGCCTAAGCCTGTCTCAGAGTGCAGGGGACAAGCGGAATGGAATGGTAAAATTAACACTGACAATTGAAATTTTGTTAAATAGCCTGCTACTTTTAATTTTATCACTTCAATGTATGCAGGTGTATTTCTATGAGCATTTATAGGTTCACACAACCCCACCAGCCCCTCTTGCCCCCATGGGGGATGGGATTTCTCAAGCACAGTGCCCCTCCTGCTTGCTTGGGCCACGCTGCGGGTCCTCACCTGGGGCCGGACTGCTACAGTACACTGAGTCCCCGAGGCACGGCCTGGGATACATGACAGGAACAACTGTGCTCTTGGCTGAGGGCCTCCATTTCCCCCTGCAGTGTAAGAATGCCGGTGACTCAGTTAGAAGCATGCATCCAAGCCGTCCTTCCGTGTCATCACCATCTAGAAGCGGTGCCTGAATCTTCTGAATTTCTGCAGAATGTGGTTTACAATCACCTTGAACAAGTGAGTGTGTGTCCTCTTTCAAGTGGAGGAGTTACTGCCATTTTCCTGGAACTTACTCACCACTAGTCCATCTGATTTTTCTGTGCTAGGATTCAGTATGGCCTGCTAATAACTCTGCAGTCAGATCTAGAAACCCTGATGAAGAGGATTATTTATTTTCTTTCTTTATATGATAGTATTTTACTTTCAAATTTCTGAGTTTTCAGTTCTTGGAGGAATGTTTTGGGGGTTGGAGAAACAATTTTGCTCTTACCATCTTTGTGACCTGTTGCTATATGCGTCTCACCTGTCTTCTGTCACTTGTGAGGCGGTTCTATTTTTGACCCTGTCCGGGTTGTTCATATTTTAAAACATAAAATCTGTAAAAGTACAGTCCCTTTTACTCTGAAGACATTCCACAAATACTCCTTTAATCTGGGTATGGTTTTAAGAAGACACAATAATTGGAATATATACTTGCAGGTTGCCAGTGCAAAATCCCCAAATTAATAGTCGAGCTCAACATCTAAAATCTTTCTAATCTACCATGGATTTGTATGGATAAGTGAAGTAGTTTGCTAAGAACTCAATCCTCCCAAGCTGATGCTCTGCCAGATGGTGGAGCCGAGGGACGAGGGTGTGTCCTGCCCTTACTGAGCTGACAGTTTCATGGCAAGGACCTTCACCAGGTGAAGAAATTGAAGTTTCTTCTAAGAACAGTGGGTCTGAAATGAGTCCAAAAGCGTGGGAGAGACACAATCACATTTGTCTCAAGTAGGGGAGAGTGGCTGTGGGGCCACCTGGGAGACTCATGAGTCCAGGTGGGCAGTGTTGTTGGCTTCCACTTGAGCGGTGGGACGGTCAGTGGGTAAAAGCGAACAGATTGAAGGCATGTTTAGATGGTAAAGAGGAAAGGATCAATGCTGTCTGTGAAGGTAGGATGGAGTAAGGCCCAGGTTTCTGGGTGGATTAATGAGTTAAATAATGGTCCTGCTGTGTTCTGAGGAGGGAAAGCAGCAGAGGGAGTTCTGGGGGAAAACTGATGAGTTCAGCTGTGGGTAAAATGAAAGGCTGTTAGATGTGTGGTCTGGGAGCTCTGGTGAGAGCCAGTAGTGAGTAGGGGGCGGGGAGAGAGACTTTCAAATCATTTTGTCTTGTGAAAATACATACAAGAATGAGTAATGACACAACCCCTGTATATTCTGGATTTAAAACCCAGTAACATTTTGCTATATTGACTGCAGGGGTTCTTAATTTTTTAATAGAAATAAAATAAATAGAAACAAAATAGTGGAGTTAATGAATATCTTAGAGTTGATGTGTGTCCTTGTATGTATTTTCATACCTCATCTGTTTATAAACATAATCTACAAAAAGTTAACTTGCTTAGCATTAGAGTTAAACAGAGGGACGTGACACACTCTGTTGGTGGTTCAAGGTGATTTCTTGGGCAAATTATGTAGCCTCTCTGTGCCTTAGTTGCATCTTCTGTGACTGCCCCCATGCCCCTCATCACAGCTGATTTCCTAGACTAGAAGTTGGGAGGGAGGCTGCTGAAGGGAGTAAGAGGTGGCAACTGCTAGGGTCACTGAAGAGAGAGACAAAAACAGATTAAAGCCGAGAAACTGAGTGCTAATACCCTCAAAGGAGAAAGAATCCCTTAGTTTTTTGAGCCACTTAGCCTAAGAGAAAGAAAATCATGTGGATCCAAATCTCTTGAGCATATGAGTATTGTGGGTGGGAGGGTTTCATCAGAAAAGGGTTGAGAAAAGGCCTTTTGGTTTCCCTTTACGTTTCCAGTAAGGATGAGGTGCAGAAGAAAAACCACCCGTTTCACAGTTGAAGGTGCTGTTTTGTGCGAAACTGACCGAAGGTTGGAAACCATTCATCAGTGGTGCTGGCAAAAGAAGAGACTTCTGGATTGGGTGGGGCACTTGCTGTGACTTCCAGGTGACCTGCTGGCTGGGGGCTGTGAGGCGGGCAGTAGGTTTGCAGTGTGACCTGGGTATAATCCCTGGCATTGAGGCTGCTGATCTGACTAGCAGAGCTGGGCAGACACCGTCCTAACGGGGCTGCCCGGGATGAGGCCTGGGACACCTGCCATGCTGAGGGCGAGAGGAGAGCTCCCCTGAAGTTGTGTCCCTGTGAAGATTAGAAACGTCCTCCTGCAGGGGAGGAAGAGCCTCTGAGCAGCGGGCCGGATGCACAGGCAAGACCAGCCTGAGCACGGAGATTTCAGGAAGCCGGAATTCATACAGGCCCGAACAGCCTTGTTCCTGAGAAACTGGAGGGAAAAGATGCTGCAAATGCAGGCTAAGTTCAGACACTATTGTGTGTCATGAGTGATAGGAAAAGACTGTTCAGGCAGCCACGAGAGAACCCTGTGGTTGTCCCAGTTGGGCGTCACACAGGAGGGAGGAGCAGAGTTATATACTTTGCCACTTATTAGCTGTGTGACTTTGAGCAATATCACCCCACTTCTCTCTATATATATCTACATCTGTAAAGAGACACAGTGACAAGCTCGTGTCATCAGAAAGCTTTGTTTAGCTCTGATCCCCTTTGTCCAGTCCTGTCAGTGCTGCCCTGCAAGGTTCTGCAGCGGCTGCTCTTGCCCTGTGATGGGAGGGCATAAAAGGGCATTGTAGCACCCGAGGGCAGAAAGGGGTTGCTTTAAAAGCAGACATGTAGCGTCCTGCAGCTGCAGACCTGCAGGCAGTTTGGTTCATGGTCGTGGAGAGGACTTTGGAGGCCTTAGCGTCGTCTTAAGACTTGTTTTCCCTTGGGGACCTGATTTGCCTTTGCAGATTAATGTTGAAGATTTGGGCTTCTGGCAAAGCTGTTTTCAGAGATGGGTATATACGTAAAATATCATATAAAATAAAATGATTTATTTAACGTGTGCGACTTTGCAGCTGTTGGGAAGAGCTGTGTTGGCCTGGTCTCCACGGGGGACACCAAGGGTCAGCAGAGCGTGCGGGAGGGAAGGCAGCCTGCAGTGCTTCTGCGGGGGGTTCTCCCCAGCAGGGCGCTCTGCTGAGTTGTCTCTTCTCTGAGTTTGGTTGCCAGAGGAGCAGACAGCAAAGTAATGAGTTCTGGAGGGATTGTATAATGACAGGAAGAAATAGGAACCTGGAGATTTTCTGGACTAAAACACGCTTTTGGTTCCTGATTCAGTGTGTTCCATTACAGAATTGATGAGTTGTGTCTATTCTGGAACGTCATTGAAATAAACGTTCAGCCTAAATGTTAAGGGCTTTGATTTATTTGGCTGGAGGACTCGAGCCGGGATGACAGCCTCTCAGATCACTCTGAGGGACTGCTCCCAAGAGGTAGTGGAGGAGCTAGGATAAATAGAATCTTTACAACAAAGATCAGGTAATTGGAACAATAAAATATTGCTTGTTATCTAAAGAAAACCAGATATCTCAAGTTCAAGTATTTAGTGGTTTTCTATGTATGGTGGGAAGCAAACATTTGGGTCATTGAATTCATTCCTTTGGCAAGCACCTGGCTATCTAGGGCCAGTATCCTGTCCTTTCTTGCACTGAGTCTGCTCAGAGGGCACCACTGTGAGTGGCTGAGAGGCCGGGCTGTAGGCATGAACTCGCTGGGGGTTGGCAGCAGCCGCTGATGATTTGGATTCAGCATTCTTTGTTTACTGACATGGTTGCAGTATTTTCATGCACATTGTAGTATTTTCATTCACAGTGTTCCCCCTTGGTCCTAAATTCGACCAATATTTTGAGAGACATTTCATGACCAATTTTGTCCCACGGTGCTAGGATGGCTCATTCCTAGTTCAGGTGAAGAATCTTCTGAGTTGCCATTCAAGGTGTTAGTTTTTTTTATCAGGCCCTGTTGATACTAAAAGTTCTCTGGATCACCTGTCTTACTACTCTATTATGATCCAGGAAGTGTTTACCCATCTTTGCTCATTCCCATACCTAGAATCACACTATTATATTTATTTTATTCAGGGTTATAAATTTTATCTGTTTCTTCAAGATGTTTAGCCATCATCCATCTTGTGGGCCTAGTTACACATTGGGAAATGTAACAGACAACAATTTTATAAAATAGACAGGATATAAGTAATACAGCTAGTAACGTTAATAAAGTCACGAGTAAGAATTTAATAGTCGAGAAGTTGTATTTTTGGGTTAAAATTTTGCTTGTGTTTCTGAGTTTGATCCTATGAGAAAGTTCATATTTATGGTCAGGGTCAGAGCAGGTATTAATTGGCCAGTTGAAATCTCCCACCTTGTAAGATCAACAGTGGCCTAAACAGAACTATAAATTCTTTTTAGAATAACGTTTCTGAGGGCTATCTAGTTAGAGCCTTGGAGTAGGGAAACCCACCAAGGTAACACAGAAGTACTAGACATAGGTAATTTATCATAAACTTAACAATTGGAGTAGTTCATAATCAAAGGTTGGAGAAATTATCAAAGTAATTGGTATACAGTCCTGGTCCGGTGTCTTGGGTCAGCAGTCTAGCTCAGATGTCGTCTTCTTCTCATCCTGGTATGGAAGCTTTTTCTCCATTTGGGCATTGTTTTAAGGTGAGCAGTGCTCTATAGGCCAGTGCACTGCAGGGGCTGTTTCAGATAGGAAATGAATCCGAGACTCCGTTTCCTTCAGCTTTGGTGTGTATGGTCTAGTTAAGAGTATCTGAAAAAGGGTCTTTCCATTCAGGTTGGAGACAGTTCTTTAAGTCATGCCTGTTGCAGTATGTATAATCCCCTGGCTGCAGGTCATGGGGCATTGGAATTTTACCCAAGGATAGATTACTGAGCTTCAGAATCAAACCTAGTGTATTCTTTTCATAATTCAATTAAACTGTACAGCAGTGTGACATAACAGCAAGGAATGATCTGGGAAGTGTCTTAGTAAATATGGACCTCAATTAACAAAACTAGAATTTAATATCGACTAAAATATAATTTTTTTCTCTCTAAAGTTACCCTCAGTTTTCTCAAATATAGCCAAATCAAGATTAATTTCTTTACAAATTAAATCTGATTATTTGATCATATAGGCTTTTTAAATTGACTGTGTTGGAAGTTTTAATACGGAGTCTCAGGATAGAATGTTAATAAGGTTTTCTAAGGCCAAGAAAGCCACGTCAAGGCTTTTCATGGATTTTTGCCTTACAGATTTAGGTAAATTCTTTTCTCTTTAAAATCCTTAAAATACCTTTATACTCCTATATCTCTTAGGAGATGATCTCCCTAATTTGTCTGATAGAGCCACTGGGGACCTAAGTATTTTTAGTCTTTTGAGGGATCAGATCGAGAGAAAAGATAACTGTTCCAAGTCTGTATACATAGTTATAATTTATCAAATTGCTGTGAACCATAACTAGCTTAAGGAGAAGAGATTCTTTATGTCTGGGAAACAGGTTAAAAGGCAGTAGTATTTCAAACAATATCAAAAATTATAACCATATTCAGCTGGTTAATCAGTCCCATGTAACTAATTCTTTTAATGAGAGTTTTCATTAGAACTTTAAAATGTCTTACCCAGTTTAGTTCAGTGCTGTAGTTTGAAATTTATTAGAAATCAGTAAATCTCCTTGAAGAGAAAGCATTTTGCAAAACCATCAGAAGAAAACAATTAACTGTCTATAAATGACAAAAGATTTAAAAGCATGGTTAAACACCGTTACACTATAATCAATAAAGAAACCTGTTCACTATACCCATAATTATCACTGGTAACATTTCAGATAAACCAGAATTTTAGGGAGTCCATATAATTTCTACAATACCTATATTAATAATATTTCTCATTCAATATAACCTTAGAAGTTTTATGATTCATTTGACAATTCCATGTTATTTAAAATGCCAAATGAAACTTTATAGTTAAAAATCTCTCTTTGGGATGTTTCAGGGGCCTTCTGTAGCATCCCAAACTTAACTGGAGATTAAAAGAATTTTAATTAATTAAATTAATTTTTATTTAATTAATTAGAATTTTATATTTGGGGAGCTTTTTGAAAGATTTCAGAACACTTGATCAGATAAACATATAGATCACTGTAATGTAGTACTAATTCATTAACAAGAAAATATGTCAAATGTAAAGGCAGAACAGATCAGCTAAGTGGTATAAGAAGTTTTACAATCTGTTACTGAAGGTGGATTAATATTTTAAGAAAATTTTTTCCTCTTAACAGAGAGAAAACCAAATCTAATCTTGTTCCAGCTAACTTCTAAGATTCATTTACGTTGCCCAATTTGATTCTAAACTTAGCCAATTCTGACCACGTACAAAACTTTCCTCAGGGTTCCTTTTCCACAAGCCTTCCACAGCTTTCTATACTTATATTAGTGTGTCCCTTATTTTGTCTTCCATTCAGAGGTAACCAGCTTCAGGAGAAAGTCACTATTTTTCATTAACAAAGTATTATTCCATTCTTACATCTTCCTTTACGCATTTATATTACTTTCCTAGGATACTGAGATCATTCCCTTACTAATAGAGACTATTTCTGTGTGATACCAACCATTTATTAATATTTCTAAACACCTTTAGTTTCACTGTAAGAGGAAGTTAAATGTTAAGTAATTCATATTTCAATCTTATTTTATCTGAAAATGGCATAGATATTTAATAAAATCTTGTCATTTAACTTAATTTAGCACAACCCTAGAATTTAAAGATATCAAACATTTAGAGATTATTTTAAGCATACATTTTAAAAATATATTTTAAATATTTACCCAAAGCTCTCATCTCATTTGCATTTAATTTACTTAAAATTTTACCACAGCACATTACTGTTATTTTTTTTTTGACAAATCTGCAACAGATATAACAGGATCTTATTTGACTTTCATTAAACCTAGGTACAGTAAAGGTATTATAGTTAAGATGGATGATTTTAAAGATGTCTATATTTATTAGAACATACTTAAACTAAACAATATCAAATATTACCTTAATACTGAATATTTTCCAATTCACATGACACTGAAAGTCAATTTGTTAAGTTTTTATTTTAAAAATACTTAATTTTTAAGCTCTTATATTTTTACATCAATTAAGCAGAGCTCTTTGACTTCGAAATTTTTTTTTTTTAGCAGTAGAAATATCTCACTTCTATAATCTGTATGCAGGCTTATAAACAGACAAAAGCTAGAGATCTCATAGCTTCACTTTAAAACTTACTTATATTTATAATAATAGTTGGAGTAAGCTGAATTTGCTTGCTCAAATCACTAAGGCTTACTATTTATGAAACAGATAATTAAGATTTCCTCACAAAGTCTGAAGGACCCGTCAGAGTTCTGAGTTCTAAAATGCCAAAAATTTCATGGCCTCAAGTTTTATTTCGTTGAGCTAATTAGGCTCAGTCCTAGGTCACTGTTTGTTGTATTTATATTTCTGATCTGCAAGACAAAGACACTCTCTTCCAGGTCCCCAGATAAATGCTCTGTCACCCAGACCCAATTTTATCTCCTTAATTGGCATTTTTGTATCAGTGAGAAGAGCTGTAAACAAAGAATTCCATGTTTTAAAACTAAGGTTTTCTTTATTTTGTCTTCCAAAGCTTGCATAAGACATTTATTAAGGTCTCTTTTCCTTGAGTTATAAGTTAAACCCAGGGTAAACCTATATTTTTTTTTTTAGCTACTCAAATTACTTTTTAGATTTACGTTATATTGGACGTCTCAAGTAACTATATTGGTTTCCTTTAATTTGTTCAATTAATATTTTCAGAGGGATAGACATGTGCCCAGCCTTATAATACCAAGAAGGGGAAGCGTTTTTCCACTGAAACATATCTATCCCACAACATAAGCAAAAGGTTTATATAAAGACCATCTAAATATACCAATTTCACAAACTTTTATCTCAATTTTATTAAATCTTATACCTTTAATTTTTATATTTATTAAGTTTAATCAATAATTCTTATTTCTAGAAGGAGTGACAGAAACCTTTTTTTTGTGGGTGTACATTGTATATAATTTTATAGAAGTCTCTAGGTTGCCCAAGTTTCAGCCAAAGAGCTTAGGCCCTTCTCGATTTTTAATTTCATTAATTGGTCTGTTGTCCCAATCCTTGATCAAGTATTTCAGTCTACATATAAATATATTTTAAACTGTGGTAAATAAAACGGACTTGTTTGAACTTTAATGTTGGGGGGGAGTAGGTGAACTCTTTGGCCCTTTTTTTTTAACTTTACGTAGTGTAGTATCAAAACCCTGTATGTAAATCCAAAAATGTCCATTTTATTTATCTCATTCAAAATAACCATATAAAAATATTTATCCTTTTGGGATAAGCCACTTATCTGTTTTTTTGACATTTTTACAATCCTTTTTCCAGTTATTCAACCTAATTAACATTAATTATACTAAGTTTTTATTAGCATCTCTAGAAACATTTATCAGAAAGGAAAAACAAAAATGTAGCTTTTCAAACCAGTTATATTTTTATATCTGAGTTCTTAGGTTAACCATTAGATATATTTTTCTGCATTTAAACTTTATTTTAATAGGTACCAATAAAACAGCCATTTATAATGAGATCTCTTTAAACTTTCACCAATTAAAAAGTTTTTCCAAATTAAAAAATCCATCATATGGCCATCAATTTATATATATAGAAATAAATATATATATATATATATATATATATAGTGATTTTAAACCAATAAGATGAAGAAGCCCTTCCACATGAGAGTCGGGGTGTTGCCTAAATAAAATTCAAAGGTTTACTCTCCAAAAGCTTAAAGCCTTCGTGGTCCAGGCTGATGCAACAAAGTTTAAGATGGCAAAATATCTGAAAATTGGTACAATCAAAGAATTGCTTAGAATCCCAATTTATTTGCGTGGCCACCGTATGTACACAATACTTGAACTTTTGTATGGCAGAGTCCAAGGTTTCCTTTAAAAACTAAACTAAACATATATATACTTACATGCACACACTTAAAACATCCAGAGAAAGATAAAACGTTTACATTTCAAGGACACAGGAAGAGAAATCCAAGTTCCCACTAAAGGGGATTTTGTTTTTATAAGTTCAGAATGCCAAAAAATGTTTTTATCAGGCCTGGTTATTTCCAGAGTGAGTTTTTTTTTTTCTTATTCCCGATTAATGTTGTAAGTTTTGTATGTACATAAATCTGGCTGGGGTTTTACTTGGAGACTGGCAATCTGTCATTTCTTTTTCTTTTCTTTCCTGTTCTTTATTTTTTTTTTGAAAGTTCTATTCCCCATTGTAAGGTCGGGTTCTCAGAATAAATTTGCTAGTAAGATTTCCCACAGGGACAACTCTGTGGCATGAAGTCTTTGTGTCTACCACTCCTGGAAGATTCCCTGTCACCCGAGAATGCTGTTACCAGCCAGGAGGATGGTCCAAAATTTGGAGTTGAAAGTTTCCTCATAAGAGTTTTACTTTTATCCTGAAAAATTCAATGGAGGTAACCAAATTGAGGAAAACATTAGACCAGCCTCTTACCTAACCACTCAGTCCTGAACCCAGTGTCTTTCAACTTGGACCCACTCGGGATGTCTCCACTGGGTGGGTAATTCACCTCAGTTTCTTTCAACTGGAGGGCCACGTACCTGGATACACCGCCAGATAAAACTTAGGATCATCAACCAATATGTGAGATCTGAGAACCAGGAGAGACTCAGCCAAATTCATCTGGACCCCCCGAGGAGGCGGATGAGCACAAAGGGCCACTGCTGGTACCAAGGCTCTGGTTACTTGGAGAGTTCAGGTGGAGAGAAATCTGCTGTGGTGCTTCATGGTGTCCAAAACTGTTGACTGAAATAAACGTGCAGCCTAAAAGTTAAGAGTTATGTTTCATTTGGCGGGAGGACTCGAGCCAGGATGACCGTCTCTCAGAACTCTCTGAGGGACTGCTCCCAAGAGGTTGAGGAAGAGCTAGGATATATAGGAGCTTTACAACAAAGACCAGGTTGTTGGAACAATAAAAGATTACTTGTTATCTAAAGAAAGCCAGGTATCTCAAGTTCAAGAATTTAGTGATTTTGTATGAATGGGAGGAAGCAAATATTAGGACTCACTGAATTCATTTTTTAGACAAGCACCTAGCTATCTCGGGCCAGTAGCCCGTCCTTTCTTATTCTGAGTCTGCTCAGAGGGCACCATTGTGAGTTGCTGCAGTGGCTGGGCTGCAGGCCTGTCCTCGCCGGGGAGTGGCGGAAGCCTTTAATGACTTGGTATCAGTATTCTTTGTTTACTGACATGGTTGCAGTATTCTCATTCACATTGTAGTATTTTCGTTCACAGACCGAATATGGATAATCTGCAAACTTGGAAAGCAACCGAGATGGAATTACTGCAGATACCTTCTGCTTTAATAAGCCGTGTGCAAACATAAACACGGAGGAAGCATACACTTGGATTTGGAGGTGTAGGAAAGGGATCCTGCACATTGCAGGAGAACGCAATGCAGAATTCCTTAAGTCCAACTTTCTTTACTGTAGTGGTTTCTGAGAACAGTTTATGGTAATTAAACAACATTGACAAACGGTGGCACACATTGCTTTTAAGGGATGGCCGGCTGCAAACTTTTATATTGGACAGGTGGAATTCATAGGCAAGTGGTCAGGTGGATGGGAGAGAGATGGAGCCAAGGCCTGGGCCCAGATTCCGGTTTAAATTGCCATTTCTTCACCATAGGGCCTTGGAATAGAATGCATACTCTCAACCTGTTGGTGAATCTGTGAAATGGGCATGATAATATTCATTTCTTCCTGGGATTGTTGTAAGATCTAAAGAGTATTATAGCACACATGAAGCATTTAACACCCTGGCACTTAGCAGTGTTCACTGTGTGGGGCCGCCCCGCTTAGCGTGCGTCAGAGCCGTAAAGGCAGCATTTGTCTGTTGAGGATGCACTTGTAGCCCCTTGGCTAGGTTGTGAATTTGTTGATTTCCTTTAATACTTGTAACTCTGTGTGACATGGGCAGTTATTTTCATGGACAGATGAGGAATCTCAGGGTAAAGAAGACTGTGTAATTTGCCCAAGGTCAGACCATAATTTTGGGTGCAGGGGCCTCAGTTCAGCATGGGCCCCTGGGCCTTCTGCTCTCTCCGTTCAGCACCAGAGCCAGATATGGAGTTGGCTGCTTCCCTGCCCAGAATATCCGGCAGGACCCAAGACACACCTGGCCCTGTGCTGCTTGAGCAAAAACTCCGGAGGAGAGGGAGTTACAAAAGGGATAAACATAAAAACAGACGACAGCAAACTGTGATCAGCTCTGAGAAGGAAAGGAACACGTCTCGCCGTGCAGAGCTGGGAGCTTTCCCGTCTGGGCTGCTCTGGGGGTGTTCATCTCAGCTAAACAAGTTCTGCTGTTGCAGCAAGGCAGGAAGGCAGGGCGCATGTGGGCAGGTAGACAGGGCCTCATTGATCGTACTCATTCCCCATTAAGCGGCAGCTTTCACGGGCACTTACCTAGTAAACATTGGCCATAATCTTCACGCAATTTGCTTGGTAGTTTTATTGACCCCAGCTTTGAGATGAGGTCATTGAAGCTGGGGAGTTTGTTGCATGCCCGTGATTACCTTGCAAATACCCCCACTGGTCTTTCAACCTAGACTGGTGTGGCTGTCATGCCCCATCCCTGTGAATGGCATCGTGTAGCTTCTCCCAAGTGGCCCAAGTGACTGACATTGATATGCTTAATTCGTAGGAAATGGTATGTGGCAATAAGAGAAAAAGATAGTAAGAAATTGTTTGGAAAACAAGAAAAAAACCTATTCTTCCCCAGCTGGGGGAGCGTAACCTGTATCACCCACCCTAATCACTGCCTGTCACCTCCTCCCTGAGGATTCTGTGTTCAGAAGCCACTCTGAGCCTTGGGAGAACATTTTTCCTCATGACACTTTTGACTAGGACCCGCGACATCTCTGTCCCTGGTTAACACTCTCTTCAAAGCCGTTTAAATTTTTTGCAGGTTCCTCCACTCTGATGTAAGAATACCCTGTATAACTTCTTGATGCAGCTCCTTAATGAAGATCTTGTGATGGAAACCTAGCCAAAACTGGGATGTATGCACATAGTGACTGCAACTTCAGCACATTGTGAGTTCATAATCAGAGGGGTGGGTGACTCAGGAAAGGCTTTTTTAAGGTAACAAGGGGAAAGTGAAAGGACGCTTGCTGTGTGAGAAAGAAACATCTCGGTCACAGCCAGCAAGACACCTGTGTTCATGATGGGGTGTGGCGAGTGCAGAGTTCTCACAAAGAAAGAAGTGATGTGATGGGAGGGAGGACAGTTGGGTAATTTATTGGGGAGGAAAAAAGTGGGCTGAACATTTCCTGGTTGAACAAGAGGATTGTGACATGACGTGCTTGTATTTTGGAGAGAAGGGTTTTGTGGGGACAGGCCTAGGAGTACGCTGTATGGCTGGGGAGTCAGCACAACAGAGAAACACAGAGAACCGGGCAGACCCCAAGGCCCAAGCTGGGGGAGAAGCTGCCCGCAAATTGGAACCCTGGAAGCTGGTTCTGTCCCTTAGCTGGGGCCTCAGACCTCACTTCACAGCCCAGTCCTGTTGATACAAGAATAAAAAACATTGGGCATGAGAAGGGCTGTGTCCCAGGCTTTCGTTGAGCCCCTGGGATGTGCCCCACCAGATTTTGTTCTTTGACTTCATGCAGTAAAGAATTCAAGAGCAAGCCAGTGTTGAGTAAAGGTATATATATTCAGACAGATACATTGAAATGCAAGAGAAACGTCACGAGGTGTGGGGGTTTCATGCACAGATTAGAAGTAGGTACACACCCCACAGACAGAAGGTCTGTCTTCTCCAAAGAGGGACAGAGAGTGGTGACCGCGAGGTGGCGCTGTGTTGCTTGTTTTCTTGGGCTTGGTGGTTTCATATGCTAATAAGTAGAAGGACCAGCCTTAGGGCAAGGGGCTAGGATTCCCAGGGAGTTGGCCATTTCCCACCCTTTGACCTTTTGTGGCTATCATTGGGACTGCCATGGTGCCTGGGGCATGTTATTCACCAGGTTACTATTACAATGGATGTTTACTGAATCTCAAGATCTGCTAGAAGTTAAATCTCTTCATCCTGAGCCTCAAGGCCTATTGGGGGTTGAATCCTTCACCATTTTGATGTCAATTGCTGCGGCCTTCCTTGAATGGCTGTGCTCTTCCCCCTTCCATCCTGTATCACTGTGATGACACAAAGACAGCAAAGGCCGGGCCCTAACCGTGCTCCTGCATTTAACGGCAGGAGGTGTGGTGTGGGCTTATGATGACTCTGAGTGGTGAGAAGGATGTTTCAGATTTTCCCACGTGAGACATGGCGACTTACCAGCAGCCTCCCCAGATTTATCTCACGGGCATTATCGCTTGTGTTGTTATGGAAACAAAAGGCCAGCCAAGAAATAAGAATCACACAGAGGGTTGGAGTACTGAGATTTATTACGCTGGCGGGCTCAGAGGGGTTTCTTTTCCAAAGCTCTGAGCACCTCCAAGACGTGCACATGAGGTTTTATAGGGTTAATTACAAGTATGGGGCTAATACCCAATAAGGCTCAAACAACAAAAAGCAAGGAATCAGTACACTGAAGCTTATCAATTTGGAACAGATCACGTTACTGACAACTGTTGACCTTGGATTTTCGGGTTAGCTTATTAGCCCAGTAAACTGACACTAAACTTCAGATTTACCAGGTAGCCCAGCAAAACTTAGATCAGGAAACCGACACTTATCACACTTTGATTTGTGACTTAGCTTGTTAGGCCAGCTGTGGTTTTCCTTCAGTGTCACTTATCTTTTGAATTTTTCTTTTTTTCTTTTTTTTAATATTTAATCCAAATTTAATATCAGGGTTCTTTGGGAAAGAAATTTCTCTTTTTCTTTTCTTTGGTGATCTTTTAGGGGGGCAGTTAATTAGATGTATTTACCTGTTAGTGGAAGCCCTGGGGCTTCAACCCAGGACCCCGTGCACGCTAAGCACACGCTCTACCACCCGCCCCATCATCTTTTCTTTTTGGTTTCGCTGCCAAGAATCCTACAGCTGAATTTCTAGTCAGTCTTAACACTTGCCCTGACTTCATGGAATCCATTTTTATGAGTTTACTTCCCCCTGGTTTCATTTAAGTATTGAATCTCCATTTTCTCTTCACTCTCCATTTTGCCTTTTGTTGTTATGGTTGTTAAGCTGTGTTTAACAGAATTGTTTAAATTCTCTTTTAGCAAGAGGCTGAATGTAAATAAATATGTAAGCAAACAGCACAATTAAATGCTTTTATACATTCTGAGCTGTTTAGTAGTAACTTAAAAACCGAATTGAATATTAAAGTGATAGTATTTTAAAAATATTTTCTAATTTTTCATAAAAATATAGCTGATTTAAAATATGATATTAGTTTCAGGTGTACAATAGATGCTCCATTTATAGTTACTGTAAAATATTGTCTGTATTCCCTGTGTTGTAAGATACATCCCTCTAGCGTGTTTACATTACATGTTGCAGTTTGTATAAGAAAGTTGGGTAACGCAGAGTCTGGAACGTGGCTGTGTATGACTCAGGTTCACGCTCACCCTGCCTGTCAGAGCTCAGGCCTTCACTCCTTTCTGCAGGGGAGCGAGTGGAGGCAGCTCTCATCAGCGCTGTCACCACCCTCTGAGTGGCAGTGACAGCAGTGACTGTGTGTGGACGTGCAAATTGTTTTTCCAAGAGCTTTATATGCGTTTCTGCATTTAATAATTAAAGCCCTCCTGTGAGGAAGCGTTTTAAGTTTTTAATGCATAATACATTTTATTTTGATATTGATAGATTTCAAACCTCTGGAAAATTTACAGGAGTAGTACAATAAACGCTTAGATACAGTTCACTTTAAAGGGCACTATTTGGCTTTCTGTGTCTGGCTTATTTTAGCATAAAGTTTCAAGGTTCATCCATAATTGTAGCCTGAATCAGTACTTTATTCTTTTTGCTTGATAATATCCTTTTCCTTTGTTTTCGTTTTTGGTCTATTTAAAAATATTTTCATTGAAGTCTTGTTAGTTTATAATTTTGTGTTAGTTTCTTGTGTACAGCACAACACTTCAGCTAAATAGGAACCTACCTGTATTCATTTTCATCCTCTTTTTAAACATAAGTTACTATAAGATATTAAATATATTCTCCTGTGCTATACAGTATAAACTTGCTGTTTATTCTTTACATACTCAGTATCTGCAAATCTTGAACTCCCAGTTTATTCCTTCCCACACCCTCTCCCCACTGGTAACCATAGTTTGGTTTCTATGTCTCTGTGTCTGTTTCTGTTCTGTAGATAAGTTTATTTTTTTGTTTCTTTCTATTTTTTTTTTTTAGAGTCCACATGTGAGCAATCTCATATGGTATTTTCCTTTCTCTTTCTGGCTTACTTCACTTAGAATGACATTCTCCAGGTCCATTGATGTTGCTGCCAATGTCATTATTTTATTATTATTTTATGGCTGAATAGTAGTCTATTGGACAAATATGCTACAACCTCTTTATCCAGTCATCTCTCAGTGGACATTTCGGTTGCTTCCATGTCTTGATATTGTAAATAGTGCTGCTGTGTACATTGGGGTGTAGGTGTCTTTTTCAATTAGGGTTCCTTCTGGATATATGCCCAGGAGTGGGATTGCTGGGTCATCTGGGAGGTCAATTTTATGTCTTTAGAGGAACATCTATACACTTTTCCACAATGGCTCCACCAAACTGTATCCCCACCACAGTGCAGGTGTGTTCCCAATTCTCCGCAGACTTTCCAGTATTTATTGTCAGTGAACTTCTGAATGATGGCTATTCTGACTGGTGAGAGGTGATACTTGATTGCAGTTTTGATTTGCATTTCTCTGATAATGATATTGAATATTTTTTTATGTGGCTACTGGCCATTTGTACGTCTTCATTGGAGAAATGTTTCTTTAGGACTTCTGCCAATTTTTGAATTGAATTGTTTGTTTTTCTTTCTTATTAAGTGTAAAAGCTGTTTACATATTCTGGGAATTAAGCCCCTAGCAGTTTCATTTATTGTAAATATTTTCTCCCATTCCATAGGTTGGTTGTCTTTTTGTTTTGCTTACTGTTTCCATAGCTGTGCAAAAGCTTGTAAGTTTAATTAGATCCCTCTTGTATATTTTTGGTTGTTTTTCTATTGCTTGAGTAGACTGCTCTAGGAAAACATTGCTGAGATGTATGTCAGATGTTTTGCCTATGGTTGCTTCTAAGAGGTTTATAGTGTCTTGTCTACATGTTTAAGTCTTTAACACATTTTGTATTCATTTTTGTATATTCTGTGAGGGAGTAGTCTAACTTCAATGATTTACATGCAGCTGTTAAGTTTTCCCTACACCATTTGCTGAAGAGGCTGTCTTTACTCCATTGTATGTTCTCACCTCCTTTGTCAAAGTTTCAATGACCAAAAGTTTGTGGGCCTATTCTTGGTAAATGTGTTTATCCGTTCATTGATGGATGGATATTGTTAGTAACTTTTGGCTACTCTGAATGATACTGCTATGAATATTGATGTGAAATTTTTTATGAGAATATGTTTTCATTCTGTTGGCTGTACATTTGCCCCGCCATATCTGTAGTTTCCACTACATGAATCCAGATGGTTGATTGTAAAGGGACTCGAACATCCTTGGATTATGGTATCCAGGGTGTGGGGTTCCTGAAACCAACCCCCCAAGGATATTGAGAGATGACTCTATATGTAGGAGTGGAATTGCTGAGACATATAACTCTAAGCTTTTGAGGAAATACCAGACTTCTCCAAAGAAGCTGCAACATTGTTCCTTTCCCCTGGCCGCATATGAGGTTTCTCTGCCTCCTGAACGACATTTGTTATTGTCCATGTTTTGGTTATAACCATCCTAGTGGGTGTAAAATGAGATCTCATTTTGTTTTTGACTTCCCTAGTGATGCTGAGCATCTTTTCATATGATTATTGGCCATTTGTATATCTATTTAAATTCGTGGTAAATTTAAAAATTGGGTGTATTTTTTTGTATTGTTCAGTTGTAAGCATTCGTTATATATCCTGGATACTACTCTCTTATTAGATACATGCTTTGCAAAATTTTTCTTCTATTCTGCACATTGTCCTTTAACTATATTTTTTTAAACATTAAAACAATTTCTTTACAAGGGAGGTAGTTTGATGTAAAGATTTATTTTATTTTTTTGCAAAGCACGCACTCTCTGACTTGAGATACCCTTTTCCCCTGTCATTTCACTTTCTTGATGATGTCCTTTGTAAGAAAAAGGTTTTAGTTTTGATGAAGTCCAGTTTATCTGCTTTTTCCTTCTATCACTTGTGCTCTTGGTTTTGTATCTAGGAAACCAAAGCCTATCCTAGGCCCACAAAGATTTATACTGTGTCTTCTTTTAGAAAGTTTATAGGTTTAATTTTTACATTTCTGTCTGTGATCTATTTTCAATTAATTTTATTTGTTATATAAAATATGGGTGTTCAGATTCCAGATTGATTCTTTTGCCTGCAGATACCCAGCTGTCCCTGAACCATTAGTTGAATAGACTATTCTTTCAATGGAGTGTTTTTGGCCCCCTAGTGGAAAAGTGTCTGTAAATGTAAGTTTTTCCCCGTGGGTTTTTATTGTGCCTCTTAGACTTATTTATCCAAACTTATGCCAGTATCATACTGACTTAGTACTATAGCATTTTAGTACACTTTAAAGTGAGTCCTCCAACTTTACTCTTCTTTTTCAAGGTTGTTTTTGCTGTCCTGGGCCCCTTGCACGTCCATGTGAATTTTGGGATCAGTTTTTCAATTTTGCATAGAAGTCAGCTGGAATTTTGATAGGGATTCCACTGAATATATAGTTCACTTTGAGGATTCTTAACATTTTTAATAATATTGTCAATCATTCCATGAAAATGGGATGTCTTCCATATATGTAGATCTTTTAAAATTTATTCTGGTGATACTTCAAAAAGTTCAATGTACAAATCTTGTAAATTTTTGTTAAATGTATCTCTCACTTTATTTTTAATGCTGTTGTAAATGGAAAGGCTGAATTTCTTATGGGTGGGACTATGTATCAATCTTCTTATTTGTAGAATTCCTTCACAACAAATACCCTTGGTATATATTTGCTACATAAATCTATCCACAACTATTCCCCGCCCCGTGTTATAAGAAACCAAGACCCAAGGTAAGCTACTTGAAAACACCTATGTGGAAGTGAGAAATGAGACCCTTGGGTGGGTCTTTGTGCAGATGATACTGAGAGCTTATTCTGAATGGCTTCTTCTTAATTACTTTTAAACAACCCTTTCAGTGTATTTAGTCAGATACATTAAGATTATGCCCTTTTGATGTGCGGAGTAGCTAAGACTATAATTTTCAAATAAATTCTAGTGAGAGTGTTGTACTTGAAACCTAATTTGCATCAATCTTTGAAGATTTATGTTTCAGGAGCTTTGACTAAAGAACAACTGTCTTTATTCTATAATGAGAACTAAATGCTCAAGCAACATGTAAGAGTTTGAGCAAACTGCCCCCGCCCCGTAGTGCTGGGTGGCTGCAGCTGTAACTGGAGTCAGCACTTACCTCTCCCAGTATGCTTGTGCTGATCTGCTCAAAGTGGTTCGTCCAACAGTTTGTCAGTAGTCTGTTGGACAAAGTCATAAAACATTGATTGAAGGTTGCTAGAATGCAATATATTCTTATTAATATTAAGTAAGCACATATTGAATGCTTACTGTATGATGGAATTGTCCCTCAGCCTCACATGAATATTATTTCTCTTGAAACCTCACATATTTCCTTGTTATTCTCACTTTACAGATAAGGAGACTGAGAATTAGGTCTTCTCTCTTTGGGGGGAGCTCATTATTAATGATGGGCAGTTGTAAGGAAAAAGATATTGATTCATCATGAGAAAACATTTTTGTGAGAGTCAGCAATGAAGAAGATGAACACTGAAGAAGGTGATTATTGTTCGAGTGAGACAAGCCCTGGGTTGTGCGGAGTCAGCATCCCTGTCCTAGACACGGCACGTGTAGAGCTGCGTGGTGGGTGAGGCGGCGCGGCCGTGCAGGGAAAGCGGATGCTGGGGCCTTAGGCTGTGCTCAGGCCTGGTTGGGCTTTCTCCTAAGGGGAGTGAACCATCATTGACAGATTTTAAGTAGGAGAGTGGGGTGCTCTCATAGTTCATATTTGTCTTCTAGAATGTTTGGAAACATTTAGAAGGCTTGGCAGGAGATGATGTGATGAGTCAGAGTAGGGTGGCTGCGAGGTGTAGCAGTGTCCAATTTTCAAGTGGTTTTCAGGCCCAGGCTTGTGGCTTAGTAGCCGTGTCAGTTTGAAGGACGCACGCAAGGAAGTGAAACAATTTATCTAATCAATTGAAGCAGTGATGTACCCAATTCCCAGGACTATTGTGGAGATCCAGTGAGATACACTGTGCAGTGTGCAGTGTGGTCTCCAGCAGAGAGTCAGTGCTGAGTGAGTGCCAGTGAGTATCTGGTAGGTCAGTTGAGGGTAGTGGGACTCGGAGTCTGAGGATATCTGGTCCCTGAAGGAGGGGTCCATTCACATCTGTGAGTGATGGGCCTGAGTTGGGAGACGCAGGGAGACCTTACCCTCCGACCAGGGGCCCTGGTAAGGACGGCTATGGGAGGAACACCGTGAAGTCAACTCTTTGCATGTGGAGTTGGAGCTGCCTTTGAGACAACTAACTGCAGTGTCACGAGCTTAAAGAGGAGATCTGGGCCCAGGTTGTGCATTTTCCTAAAATCTCAACTCCTAAGGACGCTGAAGTATTGATCACTGAACGTGAAGTCATACTTTAAAGGACAAACGAATAGTAGTATTATCCCTGTCATCAAAGCTCACGTCTATTTATTCATCACTCACTTTGCTAATTGTGTACTTACAGAGCTCACTTCACCGTCCTCCCGTGGGCTCAGGCTCCACAGAAAAGAGCTGGTGAGACTCCCTCTTTTCTAGAATAAGACACATTTAGCTTGTAGCCTTCTGTACCTCGCCAGACTTAGGATATTAGTTTGTTGGTTTAATTGTATTTTCGGTTGGCCATGTCCTGACAGGAGAGAAATTTTACCTCATGGTCATGTTTCAATTAGCTGTTACTGAGAATTGCTGATCTGATACATAGTGTATGTATTATATTAACTTTGTAGAGTAGTTATCATTTTTCTGTCTTTGCCCGTTAATTTGTTTGCCCCTTCAGTGTTCTGTTCTTTTTGGGGCCTTATTTTTTTTTTAATTAAAAAATGTCTGTTAGCAGTTAAAAAGAAAAGCAAAGAAAAAATGCACATGAGAACTAAATTTAGAAAATGTCTAGTGTGTTTTCTGTCTCGGCAATGGAGGGTTCTAGAAACTCCTGAAAACCTTCATTACACAAGTTCCTTAAAACGCTGATTGAGAAATAAAACCTTCCTTCCTCATCTTTCAAGCTGCACAACTCATTGTCAAGAAAGTGAGGGAAAATTCTCAGAAGCCAAGACAAACGAGAAAGCAGGGTTTCTGAGAGATACGTGAGCGTTAGAAGCCATGGTGTGCTGGTTGGCTCCTGAACTGATTTTCAGTTGCCTTGACAGGAGGGAAGCAGGTGAGCCCCAGACCTCTCACACTAGGAGTTGGATGGGTGATCATAAAATGGGCCAAGCCCATCCTGAGAATCTTGCTTTACTAAAGGGTGAAATAGGAAAAAAAATTCCTCAAGACAAGAAAGTAAGAAAAGTCAATTTTGGTGGAAGAGGGGAAAAATAACAAATCCAAATTAAGGATATATTTTAAAGCTGTTCTGGCATGAGAGTGACCACAAACTCCTGGCAGAAAAGCACAGCTACTCCTTGATTGATAAGTTGTGTTTTGAATGAATCAGTGAACAGCTATTCCGAAAAAGGCCTCCAGAGTCTTGTGGATCAAGATACTGGACAGCAAACACCTCTCTTCCAAGGTCTCATTCAAATAACCAGAAAGGTTTTAAAGGAAACTAACAATAATCTGAGTTGTATTTATTGACATTACTATATGCTAAGAATTCAGAGGTGACTATGGAGTTGTCTCCTCTTTTATGGACCTTATTTTCTCTTTGGGGAGAAAAATGACATAGTTGGGTATCTTGGTGGAGGGAGGTGTTAGTCTGTTGCAATTAGCCAGGAGAGGAGATTAAGAAAACAGTGAAGGGTGGGTGAACTTTTTAGCTGAGGACAGTCTTGTTCACTTGGCTTTTAATTGCAGGCTCAATGAGCTGTCACTGGAGGGAATAGATCTTACGGAAGATGGACATAGCTCAAGCCTCTTTGGAATGGACAAGTGAACCTGGAAAAAGACAGTCAAATCTGTGCAGACATTAAAGTTCACTTGAACGTGCTCCATCCCTGAGCCAAAGATAGGACAAATATGCAGCAATTCTTGAGGACAGAAGAGTGGTTTTTAAGGTTCTCCAAGAATGAATCCCATGGAACCGAGATGGCCAGTTGTCAAACTGAGACTTTGTTCTTTGGACGGTGTACCCAGCAAGGGTATTGGCCTTTTATATGTTTCCATTTGTCTTTAATACATGTCTGTTGATGAGGGCATGGGCACAAATGTTTGACACCTTGTCGAGGCGATTTTGGATACCTGCCTAGAAGCACGGGCACAGTTGCGGCTGCTTCATACATCTTGCAGCCCATCCCTTTCCCCGGCTCCGGGATCACGGCAGAGTGATTCCTTGTTGACATGTCCGTTTCCTCTGTGACATCATAACCCATGAAAAGACCGGAGGATATTAACTTGGCTTTGTTATATTCAAAGAAACAGATCAAATATGAAGTCAGATTTGTTCTTTCCTATTTCAGTAGTACCATGGAGACGGCAGTTTGGGCAGCTTTTTGTAGTGTCCTGGAGGCTTTCTCTCTCAGCTTCTGGGCGCCTCTGTTGAAAACACTTCATAGCTCTCTGGCCTGCTGGAAAAGCACTCTGCCTGTTTTACCCTGAAGATGTGTTCTGTTTATAAACTCATCTCTACTCCTTGGAAAACAACTCAAGAAAAACTCGGTTGGTTTTCCACCAGCCATGGGCAGGGGTGAGGTAAACCGTGTTATTATTTCATAAAATAACAGTAATAATAGTAATAGTAATATTAGTAGTAGTTGTAGTAATAGTAATAATAATAATAATAATAATAATAATAATAATAATAATAATAATAATATTAATAGAAGTCTTAAAACAGGACAGAGCACATTGGAAAGAGTCAAAAAATGCTTTCTGGCTTAAATCAAAAGTGATGACTAGTGATTCCATGGCTGCTGTATTTGCTAAGCTAATTACTCCTTTGCTCCATTACACATTTCTTTTATCTGAAAAAGAAATACAAGGAAATGGTTTAAAAAAAACTCAGAGAACAAAAATACACAAGTGAAAGATGTTTTCCCTCATCCTCTGTTCTTTCAGCCCTCTCTGGAGATGCCTCTGTTTACTATCCTTTGGGTGCTTTTCCAGATATGCTTTGCACATTCCCACCTATGTATGTAAATTCCTTTAAAATTTTAGTTATTTTTAACTTAAAGGGGTTTAAATCCTCAAGTGGCATCTGGCCGGGTAATATAACAGAACAAATCTGACTCCATATTAGATTTGTTCCTTTGAATTTAACCCTATGCTCTGTCACCTAGGCTTCATCTTGCTTGTAAAACAATGTTGCCTAGAGCCTGAAATAAACAGGAGACCCTATTCTGAAGGCTCTGACCTTTAAGGATATTTAACACTTTTTCATTCATTAAAAGATAGCAAATTGCAGAATAGAAAATAACGTTTCTTTTGTTGGAGGTTTACAGGGATCTGACCCACGCAGATAGCTGCAAGAAGAAAGGATTCTAACAAGAAGGAATTCCTACACTAAGAAGTTTGCACTAACCAAGCACATAGGAAAGGAGCCTGAATTGTGACTTGGGGAGATGGTTTTCCAGGACATTAATTTGCCATCTAGGTCTACAGAAACGTGCTATTCCATGCCCCAACATCTGGTCTCCCAACTTATTGGCCTGTCCTGCACTGAGGAGAATTAATTTCGACTTGGTAACACTCCTATCTACCTAGAAAGCTGGGCACTGGAGCTGAGTGTTATGGAAACAGGCCAGCCAAGACAAAAGCACCAATCGGAGTGTTGGAGTACTCAGAATTATTATGCCGGTGGGCTCAGAGGGGCTTCGGCTCCGAAGTTTTGAGTACCTCCAAGACGTGCACATGAGGTTTTAAAGGCTTAGTTACAAGTAAGGGGGGATTAGCCAATAAGGCTCAAAGAACAAAAAGCAAGGAATAAGTACACTGGAGCTTATCAATTTGTAACAGATCACATTACTGACACTTGTTGAGCTTGGAATTACGAGTTAGGTTGTTAGGCCAATAAACTGACACTAAACTTCATATTTACGAGATAGCCCAGCATAATTTAGATCAGTAAACCGACACTTATCACACTTAGATTTGTGACTTAGCTTGTTAGCCCAGCTGGACTTTTCCTTCACATGAGGACAGCTCTCCCACACCCAGGGAACTACTGTGAGCCCTTGATGTTTCCACTAGGGTGGGGTATGGTTTACCCAGGAGGGATGGGGACTATGCACCAACACTCAGGCAGTCTGCTCTGTCTGGGGCTCTGATCTTGTACCATCCCGCTCCCCGCCAGCCCAACACCTGGGACAGTGGAGCTAAGGCAGAGATCCTGCCTGCCTGTTTCCCAGCGTGTAAAAGGGGAATATGTGCTCTTCCCAAGGTAGTTCTGAGCGACAACACCTGCGGGTGCTTGGTTCTCAGAGCAACAGAAAACCCAGCTCCGCGTGGGGGCAACGGGTGTGATCTCCCTAGGGTTTCTGCAGAAGCATCGGACGGAGGGTTGGATCACGGTGGTAAAATTGAGCTGCGGGGCTTGAAGGGTAACAGAAGGGTACAGAGGCAGGTCTGCCGCCTAGGGGTGCCCCAGAGGTAAAGCTTTTTTTCTCCAACTCCTCTAAGACCCTCCCTTCTCCAGATCCCTTCCTTCTCTCTGCTCATCCTGTCCATCTGTATCCCTCCAATTTTCCCGTCCTCTCCACCCGCTCCCATCTTCTCCCTCCCTCACTGTCCCACCTTCTCTCACAGAACCCAGAGAGGAGCGCTGGCCCTCCTGCGCATGCGCAGTCAGTGCCAAGTGGTCCGCTGGTTGGGAGCTCCATATCCGAGCCGGGGATCGGGCCCAAAGGCTTCTCAACTACGTCGCCCGGTAGGCCTTTGGTTCCTGCCTGGGGTCGGGGCCTCTGACTGTGGAAGTGCAAGGTGGGGGGCTCCTGGGAAAGGGGTCAGGCGGCTGCGGGAGGGCGGTCCGCCTGTCACAGACCCCAAGGGCGCTAGTCAGCCCGTGTTCAGATGAATTGCTCAGGCCAGACCCCTCTGCCAGCGCCACCTGCCCCGGCGTCCCGGCCACAGTGTCCAGGGCCTGGTGTGCACCTGCCATCTCTCACCCAGCCGGGATCCCCTCAGTCCGCGGCTGGCGTCCCCTTCCCCTCTCCCTCCCGCTAGTCCTCTCCTCCCGGGCTTCCTCTTCTCGTCCGGCGGCCCGTCCCCGCCCCTGGGCGGGCTGTGTCCCGGGCGGGCGGGGTCTGCGGACCCGGACGGGGGCGGGCGCCTGGGACTGTGGCTGGGGCTGTCCTCCGAGCGAGGCTGCAGCCCGCGCCCCCCTCCCCGCTTTCCCTGCCCCGCGACCCCGGGGCTGCCCTGCTCTCCCTTTCCCGCTCCCTGAGGACCAGCTCTGTGGCGTGGGCGCTGCTACCTGGGCTGAAAGCCTCCGGCTCTAACGCCCAGCTTCTCCTGGTGGAGTCGGGAAAAGGGAGCGTCACTGCTAAGCGAGGTTCTGTCTCCCCCCTCCATGTTTCTGCCTCAGGTAAGTACCTTGAACACTTTCAGGTGTTATGATGGCGGTGCTTGTTGATGTCACGTGTTTTTATAGTGAGAGGGATTGCAGTGGTGAAAGCAGGGCTTGGTTCTGTTAAAAATGTGCTGAAGGCATGAGGCTGTGACATCCTCCTTCCTTCCCTCTCCCAGGGTGAAAGGAGTGATCCTCGATTTTCAAAAGATAGTTACAGTCCCTAACTAGCCCAGCCCAGCTATTGTGCGTTAACAGGAACAGCACCACCAGAGGCCTTGGAGACCCAGGGATATTGCAGTCCTAAAGTGCTCCTGGCATAGTTTGGCTTGTTTAGGTTTTTTGTTTTTCTTAAATTGTGGGACAGACTAGTGTATAAACTGAAAAATAATTGTCAAGAAATAATTTTCATAGGACAGTTTTATTGTGATATAGTTCACAAACCATGAATTCCATCCATTTAAATGGTACAATTCAGCAGCTTTTTGCATATTCACAGTGGTGCATCCATTATTATTCCAGAACGTTTTCATCACTTCAGAAAGAGCAGTGGAAATGAATGACCTATCCACCCCTCCCAAGTGGTGGTTCTAAAGAAATTTCTTGGCTATTCCTGACCATAAATTAACTTGTTATATTCCAAGAAAAATCTGGTAGGAATTCTAACCAGAATTGAAATGAATCTGTCTATCAAAACAGGAAGAATTTATAACTTTATGGCATAAACTTCTTCTACCCATGAATATATCTGGGACCCTATCTTTTCATCTGACCAGAGCCTGGCCCATGTGAAGTTCTCACTACTTTTTGGGCTTGTGAATGATGAGATTCTATACATCGTTAGTTGCAACTGTAGCCTTTCACAGAAGAGAAAAGTAACCTCAGTGAAGCAAGTGACTCTCTGATGGTCAGAAAGAGTGACAGCCAGTGCTGGAGTGATCCAGTGGACTTGGTGTTTGCAGCTAGATTTCTCGACCACCTACAGTTAAGGGGATTAGAGAGTTCTTTTATTTTTTCTTAATGGCGTTGCATTTATTTTTACTTATTTTTTAAAATTATTTTTTATTTAAGTGTAGTCAATTTACAATGTTATTTTCAAGTGTGCAGCAGAGATTCAGTTATAAACATATGCATATGTATATATATATGTTTTAGATTGTTTTTAGTATAAATCACTACAAGAAATTGAATATAGTTCCCTGTGTTATATAGCAGGCCCTTGTCATTTATTTTATATTTACTAATTTGTATCTGTTAATCCCCCCTTTCCTGCCTGCTAAACACAGTTTGCATTCTATGTCCATGTGTCCATTACTAGGAGCACCGTTTTTCCTAGTAATATATGCTCTTTTGCTGCTTTCAGTTTCAGTAATTCCATCTTATCTGTGGGCGCTTTTCTTCTGGTGGCCTTAATGTGGTTTGCACACGTGGTAATAGAGATCTGTATTTGGGAGAACCCCAGGCCTCGTGTAGTCCCTGGTACAGAGTGCCCACTGAATTGATGCTTGAACTGGGAAAAAAGCACAGTAAATGTTGGAATTTCCACTATGGTTGAGAATTCTATAACCTCTTTTGACAAACTTAATATTGGCTGCACCCATTCTGGGTAATTTGGTGGAAATTCATGTTATGGTGGTGAAGAGACGGGGCCTTGTATGCTTCTTCTCTTTCTGTTTTCTAACACTCATTCTCCTGAGCCTTCCAGATCCTCCCCTAGAAGTGCCAGGTCTGGCTTGGTGCTGCACTGAGGCAATATTTGTTAATAAGGCCCTTTCCTCATCTCTTCTGAGCCTCCGGTTTTTTCTCTGCACAATGAGGGCTTAGACTAGATAACTACTTTTCAGTTTCTTTTAAAGCCATGTTTCCTTTGAGAAACAGAAAATGCAAATCTCTCCTCTCAAACCAACCCTTTAGATTTTGAAAAGTCCTCCAAGGAGTGACATAGCTCTTTGTGGAAAATGAATGTGATTGTGATTCCAGGTGACACAGAAAAGACTCTTCAGAGATTGATTGCAGGGAGAGGGCAGGAAAGGGGCAGTATGTCACACTTTCTAGTGTGAGCACTGGAGCAGGGGCTTGGATTTAAATACGGTGTCTGACGTGGCCTCTCTCTAATCTTGTAGAATGTGATAAACTTCTCTACCTCAGTTTCTTGATGTGTCAAGTTGGGGTGATAATATTTTAAGGCTTTTGTGAAACATTATGCACATAAGCCATTTGTGTATGGGTAGAAACAAGACCTGCTAGGGATTCAGGGATTTGTTTAAAAAAAAAATCTTGTCCATAGCACTCTGTCTGTGTGTATTTAGTAGTTCCTGAAGGGTGAGGGTGAGTCTAAAGTCCATCGTGGGACAGGTGGCCCATGGTTCTCTGTGCCCATGAATGCCCCCTCCTCCCCAGTCCTCTTCCTCAGTCCAGGATGAAGTTCCCTAGTAGATTTACTCAGAGGTCTTGTGAAAATGGCTATTCATTTTATTGTTTCACCAAGAAGGGCTGCCATCATGACCTCAGCCCTCCCCGGCCGCCACACCAACCCGGATCCCACCCCGGTCCATGTCCACTGGCCCCGCCAACGGCGCTGCCGTACGTTTACCGTCTGTGAGACGCCGCCCCAGAAAGGATGTCGGCCGCCGACTGAAGCGGCCAGAACTAGTGGCCCGGCCAAGCAAGCCGCCATCCCCAGCAGCAAACACCGCCATGGCCCCGGGCAGCTGCACACTTCCGGAGCCCGCTGCCTGCCCCAGAAGCGCACGCCAGCCCGCGAGGAGCGCGGCGTCTGTATCCATGGCAACGCCGCGGGGCCCTCCCCTAGCGCTTGCGTCTGCGTCCTCCCGAGGCTAGACGTGCAAGGGCAGAACTTTCGGAGCCAATGGGAGCAAGGGCGCGGCCAGGACGGGGGTGGGGGGAGGCTTATGGGGCAGCTGGGCGGGGCCGGGGCGGGCGGGGCTGCGCGGAGGTCCTCAGCTGCAGGTGGCACCGGCCGGAGGCTGGGGCAATGCTGCCAACAGTGGGCGCGGCGGCGGGGCGGCGGGGCGGGGGCACCCTCACCTGTCTGTGTGCGGGGCTCAGCCCGGGCTCCGCGGCCTCCGCTTGCACCGGAAGTGGACCCAGGCTACCTGTGGGCAAGATAGAGGACTGAGCCCAGGCAGGCACGTCTGGCCAGGTAGGGCACCTGAAGTGCAGATCCGCCAGGCCGGCTGCCGGCCTTGAATACGCGCTGCTAGGCAGTTTCCAAGAAGACGGGATCTGTCCCAAGAGGGGAGGTAGGGCAGGGTGCCAGATGCCTGGTTGGGTGCGGTCTTACAGGAGAGCCACGTTGAGAGGGTGCAGAGCAGCCCCTGTGTTGGCGGGGCTAGGAATTTGGGGTATAGGGTGGGGATGATGTGTGCCATTCCCTGTGGTCTCCCAAAGAACTCGCACCCCCAAGCAAAGGACCCTGCTCCCTCCACCCTTCACTGCATCCCCTGCCTTCCCCAGCACCACCGCCCCTGCCCCCGGAGGGTCCCATGACCTCTCCCCACACCAGGCACCGTCCCTGTTACAGGTACTTATCTCCTGGTGGTTCCAGCCCAAGGGTGGGGGCTGTATCTGACCAGTTAGGATGCCTGGAGCCTTTGTATGAAACCTCAGACTATAATGCAGGCGTGCACAGAGGCCCCTCAAACAGGATGCCCTGCATTCCCTCCCCACCACGCACCCACAGCGCAGCTGCCACACCAGGCCAAGCCTGCTGGAGGACCGCTGTTCCCTCTCCACCTGTCCCTGACCAAGAGTGCACCGCCCACACTGCTGGGTATTTAGTGGGCCTTAGAAGAGCAGCTGGTATTTTCATGGACAAATATTTGCTCTTTTGGGAAGAGTTGAGTGCAAAGGGATGTAGGGTATGCCTTTTCTGTTGTCCTGGAACTGGTGACTAGGATGCAAACTTAAGTCAAAGCAGTTTTTAGAGAGAGCCGCAATATATCTTACCCAAAGATCACTGTTCCCCTACAAAGGCAACACCACCTGGCGGGTGGGGTCCTGGTCCCTCTTTCTGGAGGTTGGGCTTTGCACCCTCCAGCTGGGACAGAGCCCGAAACAGCTCTGAACACGCTCCAACAGGCTTTCCCAGCACAAACTGCCTTTATTTTGAATCTGGCTGAAGGAAGCAGCTGAGAAATCTGGGTAAATCTTCCTGGGTGTAACCATGCCTTTTGTGCTGAATGAAAGAGCGGCTCTCCACATGCTAACAGCTTAGAACTGAATGTGTGTCGAAGCCTTCATGCATGTAGCATGTTGGGAACAGCGTTTCATGGTGAGGGGAACTCTATAACTTACATGTGTATGGGGAAGCCCTCACTCCAACAGGGTTTTCCTGCACAAACTGCCTTTATTTCGAAATTGGCTCTTGCTGAGAAATCTTGGTAAGTGTTCTTAAGTGTAGCCATGCCCATTATGCAGGATGAAAGAGCGGCTCTACACTTTTTCACATCTCAGAAATGAATGTGTGTTGAAGCCGTCATTCATGTAGCGTGTTGGGAACACAGGATTTAGTGGTGAGAACTATGTAAATTACATGTCTATGATGAAGCACTCTCTCGAGCCGGGTATTCCAGTGCATACTGCCTTTATTTCGAAACTGGCTTCTCAGAAGCCTGTGGTCTCCACTGCAGGTCTGTCTCCAAACCCAGGGCCAGCATGGTAACTCTGCTCCCCCTGTCTATTCTGGAAGTTCTAGGTGTCCTCCATGGCCCTTCCACCATTATGTTTTTGGAAAACCCCGCAGATGGAATGGGCCTGAGAACAGGAGAGCTGGATG
The DNA here is from genome assembly GCF_048564905.1 of Vicugna pacos. Lineage (NCBI taxonomy): Eukaryota > Metazoa > Chordata > Mammalia > Artiodactyla > Camelidae > Vicugna > Vicugna pacos. The sequence goes on along the minus strand of NW_027328823.1, from coordinate 3,312 downwards.
CCAGAAGCCACTGCCCAGTGTGAGGCTCCTGGGAGGGGCATCTCCTCTCCGTGGGCCCTGATCTAACCTCCCCTCTCCCCCACCCCCACCCCTCTCCTCCTGCATTTCCTGATTGATCCCTGGATAATGGTCCATACCAGGAATGACCTGGGAGAGGTTTTATGAGTCTTTAAGTGGAAAAAAAAAAAGAAATCTTTAGACAAGTTACTGAAAGTAACTTCCAGCTTTACCGGGAAAGACCTCATTCCAATGTTTAAGGCTAGTTGACAGGGTGTCAAATTGCTTAACCACTCACATCTGAGCAAGTGCTACCTCTCTCTCCAGCTCCCCGCAGCATCCACCTGTGGCAACTTGGCCAAAAGAAGGCAAGAAAGCTCTTTCCCCTCGCCAGCACCAGCGTGGCTTTGGAGTCAGTGGAGGCTGAGAGAAAGAGCCCCGCCCTGAGGTTTGAGGGGCCTCCAGCCACAGCCAGAGGAGCGGGGGTTTTCAGAGTGGCCCAGCAGGGAAACCAGGCAAGGCCACCTGGCCCAAGTCTTCCCTGCCCAGAGAGCCCCATGAACTGCTTTGGGCCACACTCCCCGTTTGGGCCCCCTGCAAAAAGTTACCACGGGAGCCACACCTGAGAATGCAGAAGGACAGCCCTTTAGCCTGGGGTCCCAGCAGGTGTGTCCTGTGAGACCTGTGGCCACATAAGTTACTTGTCTCTCCAGGTCACTGAAGGGACTGTGCTGGGCATCTTGGTGGTCAGGGACATGGGAACACCTCTAAACTCTGAAGAAGGACAGAGAGACTCTTCCTGGAAGCAAGGATTCCAGGGAGACACCTTGCCCAGAACTGGGGGACTGTGTCCTGAGTAGACCCCTGGGAGGCAATGTGGGGCTGTGGGGTCCTCTTCTGAGAAGGGAGCAGGTGAGTTTTCCGGGGGTGGGGTCCTGCTTTGTCCAGACATGTCCTTGTGTAAGACTCATTTACAAACACCTCCAAGTCCACCTAGGGGTGGCCCCAGAGGTGGGGGTAGAGGAGGAGAGTGAAGGGTGCAGACTTAGGGCCCCCTGAGCCACCCAGGGAGCCAAGGGTCAGTGGGAACATCTTGGGAGTCTAGTGCAGGGGTGGAGGACGAGCACTAAGAACATGCCAAGTCATGCAATAAAGTGACCCATGACCACGAGACACAGGTGGCCGTACACCAAAAGAGGCAGATAGAAATTTAGACCCAGGATCTGAGAACCTTGAGAGGGGCTGGAGGGTCCCAGGAACCCTCAGGAACAGCTCTTCTAGGGGCACAGACATCCCAATACACACATTTCTCATGGAAGCTTTTTGGGGTGCAGAGTGAGTTACCAGGATCCTTAACTTAGTATGGAATCCCACCCCCTTGTTCATCACGGTACCTGGCAATAAATTGCTGTCATTTGTCCCTGGACATGCACAGGGGAGCTGACTGCTGTGGGGGTCACTGCAGGACTAGAATCTTCTGGTGTCTGCTCTGTGACCACAGAAACCCAGGGGGATTTCTCAACGGGAGAACCTGGAGACCATGCCTGCAAGGACCACCCTCATGGGATGGCCAAGGAGCTCGTGGTACCCAGGTCACCAAGTGACGAAGTTGTGAGGTTGCCTGGGGAATCGTGGGGGCATGTAGATTTCTGAGGTCAGCACGTGGGCCCAGCACTGCTGGATGGTCTGCACAAAGAGGGGCCTGCCCTCCTGATGATGGCTCTTAACACCTGCAGGGAAACTGCTCCCAGGGCTCCTGGAGGTCCATATTGAGAGTGTCCTGCCAGCCTTGTGGGGTCACCTTCCCCTGATGCAGAAGCAGACCTCTCTCCCTTGAGGCCCAGGGGACACCTGGCTCAGGTGCCACCTGTGTGCCCTGGACACGCAGAGCCCCAGAGCTCTGGCACAGCCTGGGGTGTGGTGGTGTCCGGGCAAGAAAGGCCCTGGGAAGGGGGTCATTCAAGGGCAGAGGCCACTCTGCAGGGATGCTGGACCTGGCAGCAATGCACTGCTTCAGTACTCCCTTGGGTTGGGTCTCCAACCTGTGGGATGGAAGGGCCACTCCTTCCTGTGTTGCAGTCGGGGGAACTAGATCCATCGTCAAGGTCAGCCCTGAAAATGGAGGCTGCGCTACCTCCATTCCTGGAAAGAAAATCAGTCCCCTCCAGTCCAGGTGATTCAGAAAGTCATTCAGCAATGTTCGGGGCCCCCACTTTAGGCTTTGAATTAGAGCTGAGCGGCTTAGGAGGCCAGATCCCTGACCGTGGCTCCAGGAGCAGGTTTTCTGCTGGGGGACAGGATCCTCACAAACACCTGTGTCTTTGTGGGACACTCCCCTCTGACAAGCTGGGAGGCAGGGTGCAGTTGTGGGAAATCGTGTTTACATGAGCAGAGGGCCACCATGTGGTGGGGGCACAGGAGACTGTGAGAATGAGTCTCACAGCCTTTCTGGAATCAAAAAACTGGCAAATGTGAAAAAGTGCATAATTTGTTTTATTGAACAGGCTGCTTATGTACGTTTGGAGGACCAGGTTCAATGACTCAGCATCCCTCCAGGACAATAGCCTCAAGAGAAGAACAGACAGAGCAGGAGGAGATCTGGGGTTTCTCCCAGGAATGAGGTGGAACAGGGATTTCTGCAGATTTGCAAGGAGTCCCCGACCACTGAGCATGGGGTTACAGCCCCACGAGACCCCTGTCATGTTTGGCTTGGGCTCTGGTTCTGGCCTGCTCATGTATTCTTCCAGCAGAGTTCCAGAAACTCAGAGGGTGGATTAGAGGGGCTGCGTTTGGAACCTAGTGAGGAGTTGGAGGGTCCTTTATATTGAGTCCCTTCATCCTAATCACCGTAGCTGAAGCCCAACACCCCCCAGGCCCCCATGGTTGCCGTGGAGGGAGAACAAGCCTGGCAGGCGACCTAGGGGTCCCACTACTGTGTCCTTCCCTTGTCTTCGTTCCCTTTCACCCCGGAAGGTGTGATTGTCTCGTGTCATGGTGGCCTCCACAATGTCCCTCCCAGTAATCTCTCTTCTCCATCAGGTGGGGTTCCCAACCCCGCTCAGCCTTCTCTGCATGGATGCTGAAGGACCAGGCCCACCTGAAGTTCTGAGCTCGAGCAGTAAGGTGGAAACAAAGAAACCAATGGAAAAAAGAAGCAAGTGATTGTGGCAAAGCTCCCCACCACAGAGAAGCTGCCCTGAGTGGAAGGGAGAGTGTGGGCATGCCCGTTTGTTTCCTATCTCCCAGTGCTCTTAGCTTTCTTATTGCCTACCTGCATGGTTACAACAAAATGATCTGCAAAACTGAAAATATTTA